>NW_006800375.1:243406-292857 GCF_000485575.1 Poecilia formosa
ACACACACACACACACACACACGATGTGGACTTTAGAAGTGCATTCTGCAGAGGTAAAATGCTCACTTTGACACAAAGAATTTTATTTTTATCTGCTTTGAAGAGCTTGTCTAATCATTAATTACTAAACAGCTTGCCATACAACAGCTCTATTAAGTCTATTCACCCCTTTAGTACTAAAGGTGATTGGAAGAAACTGCTATCCCTCACATTGAGTTAGGTATTCAGTATTTTTGAATAAAATTCAACATATTGTCATTTCCTGCTAGACAGTCAGACTGCTAGTCTGACTGTGGACTTTAGGAAACTAAAATTTGACCAACAGTGCAGATTAGGTGACAACCCAAATCATCACCAACAGTGGAAACGTCACACTGAAGTCTTCTGTGACTCTTCTCTTCTTCCAGACTTCGATTTCTACAAGGAAGAAAATTATTACACTGTTTTCGGAATGGATCTCTCTGACCACTGCTGAAATAGTTGAACATTAATACAAATTTATTAAAACCCGACGACAAGAATTTGACATATGCAAATGAAAATTAACTTCCATAAAAATATCAGGTTTTTTTTCTTCTTTGTGTTGTAATTGTCTTTATAAAATGTGTAGCATCGAGTGGAAAACAGCTAAATAAAAGAAAAGGATAACCCTAGCAAATAAAAATAATTATTACATATTAACTTAGGATCATACTCAGGTAAACTTACACAAATAGCGAGCGTTTTAAACATGAAAAAAAAAAAGTCGGGACATTTCAGTGTACGTCAAAACACGTGCTCTGTAGTCAGACATGAAAACACTCAAACACTTTTCTGTGTGAGAAGGCACAGTCAGTCACCACATCCACACCGCTCACCATGCTTTGCAATGGCAGTCGTCTCGCTTGAACGTTTTCACATTTTGTCACTTTACAACCACAGACTTCAATGGATTTTGGTAGGATTTTAAAAGATAGACCAAACCAAAGTAAAGGTGGAGTGAATTAATGCAGGATTGAATAATAATAATAATAATAAAAAACCCACCAATACCCCATTTCAAGTTTGGCACAGTCACATAGAAAGCCTGTTAAAAAGGACAGCAGCCACAAGTAACAATAATAAAACAATGTAGCAGCTAATAATGCAATAACAGATAACAATGTAAAATGAAGTAAAGTTTTTGCAACTTTAAGTAAAAGCAATAATGTCAACAGTGTGATTAATTGTCAATAATTTAAGAAAATTTTTAGTGAATTTTGTAATATCTTGTCAATATTGCAATGTTGATACATTTTTAGCATAGCATTCAAAAATAACTTGAAGCTGTAGTAACTAACAGTAATAATGTAGTAACTAACAGTAATAATGTAGTAACTAACAGTAATAATGTAGTAAGTAACACATACACAGGACTGTATTTCTTGTTGGATTGTGTTAGATTTTAGGAAGACAAAAGTGGTCACATATCTCAAATGTGTTTTATAATTATATTTTATTGCTTATATGCTATTATACTATATCTGCATGAAGTTAGTGTGGTGACCGTGGCGACGGTGACTTTATGTTGTCCAGTGTCTTAACCAGCCCCTGTATAGGTCCATCATCTACAGATGATGGATGAATATGTTTACAGCACGGTGGTGACTGCATCATGGTATGGGGGTTTCTTTTTCTGCAGCGTGGTCAGAGAAATGAGTCAATGTTGATGGGAAAAAGGATAGAAATCCTGACATAAAACACGTTAGAGGCTGAAAAACCTTGAGACTAGAAGAGGTTTACCCCCCAGCGGGACAACAACTCAAAAAATACAACTGAAGCTGCAGTCAAATGGTTAAGATCAAAGCCTATTAATATGTTAGAATGTCCTAGTCGAAGTCCAGACCCAAATTAAAATTAAGAATGTTAAAATCCCAGTTAGATAGTTTAGATGTGCAAAAACATTTTTTTCTTAAAAGTACCACCAAAAGACTACAGAGCTGACTCAGGGGGCTGAAATGTGAAATTTGTGAAATTTATTGGGGAAAAGTTTTGAAAATTATAAATTTTCTTCCGTCTAACAATTATGCATTACTTTGTCTTTTACACAAAATGCAAATAAAATGAAGTTTGTGGTCCTAACATGACAAAATGTGAAAATATTCACAAAAGTCTTAATTTGCAAGGCACTGTACATCCTACATACACACACCCACCCACACACGTAAAATCAAAGAGACCAGTGTGAAATGGTCCATTTTAGGTCCCACCTTCAGCAGGGACTAGTAGTAAAACTGTACTTTATTGAAAAAAAAAGGACAGTTTCTGTCAGTCTACGTAGAAAGTGAACCCTCAGATGAGTCTGCTGCCTGAGAATTCATTAGGGTAAATATCCAAACCTTTAACATTTAGAAGATGGAAAAAACTGTCCAGGTGAAAGAAACTTGTATCCGTTCCCAGAGGGAAGTTTGATGCCTCCTTTGTGGTTTGTTGGAAGACCAGCAGATGGAGCAAGTGGAGGTTTGGGCTCCAGCTTGCGGTGCCCGTTGGGTCTGTCGTGGTCTTCCTGTCTGTCCGCGTGTTTCCTGCCAGACACGTGTCTGGGCGAGAGGTTCAGCAAACCCAAAACGTCTTTCTGAACCGTACTCATTTTTTTGCCGCCGCCTCGGAGCGATGCCAAACGGCCGGGCGCCTCCTGTTTCTGGCCGACGCCGGCCCAGAAGGTCTTCAGGTTGTGCATCGCCTGGACCTTGTTGTCCTGCTTTGACTGGCTGAGCTCTGAAGGGTCCGTCGGGCTGGACGCCACCGAGACGGAGCCTCTGGAGGAGTAGGAGAGGGCTGGAGACGAGGCGCTGTCGGCAGGAGAGCGAGACGGCGATATGTGGCAGCTATAAGGCGAGCCGGAGTATTTGGGTTTGTGTTGGGCTGGCTCGTCTGAGATGATGGGGGACTTCCTCTCCTTAGCGGGGAGAGATGAAGAAGGAGAAGAAGAGGCAGACGTGTTGATTTTCTGCAGCGATGACGAGCGGGACGGCGGTTTGGGAGGAGTTGGGGGAGGCCTCGAATCAGAGGCATGGGGTGAAAGGTGCTTATGGACGGTAAAAGGGGACGAGCCGGCCTTCAGACTAGCCCTGCTGGGAGGTCTGCTGAACGCACTGGTCTCGGACGCCTGGAACTCACGCGCCCCTCTGGCGGGTTTAAAGGTCGGGGTCGTGGGGGTAGACAGAGACGGTTGCCTGGTGTGAGGGTCTTCTCGGCCCCCGGCTCCTCTCAGAGATGTCACTCTGGTGTTTGCTTTCTGCAGTGTCTCCACAGCTTGCATGTGGCTGTGGGTCTCCTCCAGGATCTTCTGGGCCAATTCGTGGGGATCCAGTTGTCCGGCAGGGCCCATCCTCTCTTCTTGGGATTTGACGGTGCTGTCCGTTTCGGTGCTCGACTGGTCCGACTCGGAGCTGCTAACCTTCCCTTTAACTGTCTGTGTGGGTAATGAGCTACAGGAGAGAAAGGAAACTGTCTTTAGCATATTTGGACACCCAACCAGCCTGGAACTGTGAAAATATAATTTCCTGCAATTAAGTCATAAACTAAACAGGATCAACCACGTTTTCATGGTTCAGTTGCACTTACTGTACCCATTTTAAAGCTCGTCTTAAAACCCATCTATTTTACTTGGCTTACAACTCCAGCGGGATCCAGTTTTAAATTGTATGTTTGTTTGTTTTTAAACTGTAAGAGTTTTTTTTAATTTTTTTTTTATTTTATTTTAATTGTTATGTTGTGTTTTAATGTACAGCACTTTGTATCAGCTGTGGTTGCTTAAAAGTGTGTTATAAATAAAGTTGGTATGGTAAGGTATCCCAATAATCTGAAGTACACCAGAAAACTAAAGTTTACACAGGGAAACTGACTGTATTTTGGGGGAAAGTCTCCATGTGTAGATGACACTGCATCACCATTTACACAAGATCACCAAGAAACCTTGAATCTGCTGTAGTTGTCATGCTGAGGCACTACATGGTGATTTGATTTCTGTCTTTGAGATGCATTAGCTTTGACCCTTAACCTCGACCTCATCTTGCACTTTCAAAATACGAGACTCCAATCACTGGTGTTGTGTAAACGAGTGGCTGAATCACAACAAGTGGTTGTGATTCAGCCAACAAATCTCGTTGTGATTCGTTGGCTGTAACAACTGCTACAGTTGTTACAGTTTCATCTGTAATATTTTTGTTACAGTTTCACTCAAAACTGACTTTGTGAAAATGAATACTAAGGCTATGTTTACATAAGACCACTGTCTGATAACTGCAGGTATTTTCAGATGATGGTCAGAGAAAATTTTAAGATTTGACAAGACCACCAAGTTGTTATGCCAACCCACTAGATGGCGCTGTTATTTTAGCAAGTGGCCAAATTGCACATGGTCTTTTAACTCTTAGAGTGCACCTTGCACTGACAGTAACCCGTCTTCGATAAACCAAGTGCTCGGGTGTATTGTGTGTATTCTGTGAGCTGTGCATACGTGAGATTTCATAGTCGAGCGTACCACTTGCATTCATCTCTTATGACAAATTACTTCATTTCCCACAATCCAAATAAATACTAGCAAGTGTGACAAGCTACTTGGTCACCAAGTCCAGTTTCTTCTCCACCAGGACAGCTCCTCATGATAAATCGAAACTCAAAGAACAAGGACCAAAATTCCTCCACAGTGACATAGAAGACTCATTGGCATTCACTGCAAACACTTGAAGGAAGTTGTTGATACAAAGGTTGGAACGACTAGGTTTTAAAGTCAGGGGTAAGTTTGTAAAATAAATAACCCTAAATTAGCGTTTTTGACTGAATTAATCCTAAACTTACATTTTTTGGGTGACCTTGGAGCTTGGATGGTCCGGCAGTGCCAGTGGTGGAGCTTTGAGTGGGGACGTCGGCATGCTGATGCTCCCCTTGGAAGAAACTATCAGAGTCTGGCCCACCGCAGACCCTCTGCTGGAACCACCTCTGCCCTGCCGGTGTCCCGCAGGGAGCGGCAGCGTGTCGCACTCCCTCCCCGCCCGCCCCAGCGGCTCGCTGCTTATAATGGAGAAGCCCTCGTACTCCTCGTCCTCTCCTCCTGCCGACGCTCCTCCGTGATTGGCCAGCCGGCCTCTTGCCAGGCGTTGCGAGGAGTAGTACAGACCCGTTCCTCCACCCTGCTTCTCTGGCTCCTGTTGATGCGAGCGATGACTGATGATGTCACTTCCCGCCGGCTCGGGCCGAGACAGGAAGCTGAGGGAGGAGGCGAGGGAGCTGAGGCTGTAGACGGAGATGGCGTCGCAGGAGAGGTTGTCAGAACAACCAGGAGGTAAGAAGGGCTGGGGAGGGTAACAGCTGAGAGAGAGGGGCAAAGACTGAGGCTGGGAGGCCGACTGGGAGGACGACAGAGACTCTAAAGACGACGAACTGTCCATGCTGAGTCGCTTGGGAAGCTCTGTGGAGTCTTAATAAGAAAAGGAAGACAATTAATAGAGAAGTGTAATGTGAAAAAGTTAAAAATAATTTGATTTAGAAACAAAAACAATCATTACTCTCACCAAACAGGGCAAGAAGGGCCTGAAGGGCGAAATGCATGTTACGTCTGCTGGCCTGTTTTCCCGTCTTCAACACGACTTCCTCCTGACCGACCTCACACAGATCAAAACCTGCAAACACGAGACGCTTCTCGATATCAGAGTCAGCTAATAAGCTTAGCAGAAATTCATAAATTAAACTTTTTGCTTGTTTTTACAAACAGCAGTGGCAAGGCGAGGCCCTACAGATTTACTTTCTCTGGTAGCATATTACAAGTTTCGCCATGGCTTTATTAGAAATCGCTTTGGGTTTATTTAAAATTTTATGGGTATGGAGATGGAAAGGAAAGGGAGAAAGGTGGGGAAAAAGTTTAAAAGGAAATAAGGAGATGTGAGTAAAGGAGAGAAAGAATGCCAGCTCACCCAGAGCAGCCAGGAACTCATGGCAGCCAGGCAGCCTCCAGAGCTGAACGCTGATCGACACCTGGATGGGAGCCAGGGGGAAGTCTTGGTCTTTGTCGACGGACTGCAGCTGCACCAGGACCTGATGAAGCTTCAGACAGGAAGTGAGATGTAACAGAAAGCATGGACTGATTGATTGTTTGGGGGTTTTTTTCCCACCACATTCCCTGAATGCCTTTCCTACCTCTGACATATTTATATTTGGAAGCATACATAGAGTCAATAGGATAAAATAAAACATCTCACTCTAAATCACACCAAGTACACTTACCGTCACCACCATGCTTTTCACGGCCTTTGAGACGCAAGTGTAAGAGAAGAGGATACAGAACTTCAGCGTTTTATGTTCCACACTCTGTCACGTATGTATTCATTTATGGTATCAATGAATGATAACTAGGATGCGGTTTGGTAGGAATGTCAGGATGACGTACAAGCAAAGAGTGATGCCTGACAGTGTCCTCCGTTAACTGTATGACCGATGTGTTTGACAGCTGGTGAAAATGTGGAAATATGAGATGAACATGTCCGGATAGAAAAGGCTCACTGGGATGTCAGGATCAGGGCTGAGAGGTAATAATTTCACATGGCAACCGCTTAGCTTAGATATCCAATCAACTAATGGGAATGTTGAACTCGTTCCTGTCTGTGTGCTGTGGCTTCAGCTCAGACATGATGTGTTCTTGCAAATATGGTTAGAAGTTTTCAAGAAGAAGAATAGATACCTAATTATGCAATAACTGGTTTGTTTTATGACATTATGGCCAGTGTTCATGGACATATGTCTGAATGTCCATGAACACTGGCTGTCTGGTCCATGAAGACGCTAGTCATACAATTTTTAGCTACCAGCAACAAGATTTGAAAATTTTAAATAACATTAAAGATGAAACAAAAAAAAAAGAATAGAAATCAAATTCCAAGTGGATGTGACAATGGCGCCGCAAGAAAATATTCATGGGGTAAAAATGTTGGGGTGGCACAGCTAAAATACACATATTTTTTATTATTTATTTTAGCTTGAAGAAGAAGACGACTGTATGCGTTTATTTGAAGTTAACATGATTTTCTATGTGGTCAGTGGCAAGATCAGCATTTTTCAGGGAGGACTACGGCCCCCCTAAACCCCCCCTGTCAGGAGCGCTGCTGAGTAGTGAATTTAAATTTAAAATCCATTTTGAATTCGAGTCAATGGAACATGGAAATGCTGAAGGGACACCCGGCCAATGAAATTCTACAACATGCATCAACATAGTCAAAGTTATGCAAATATTCAACATGTTAAAACAACAGCAAAAATATATGCAGAGATGGAGAATTTTTTTGCACTTAGCATTGGGTTTCAGACAGAGTCATACAGAAAGAAGTGTTCTGAAGTAATTATGATTTTTTTTTGTTGAATTTGATGAGTACATATTTTTTTTTTTTATTTGTTTGGAATCTAAACTGAAATACAGATTTGATATATTGCTCAATTGTGTTTCAAATCCACAAATTCTCTTAATAATCAATACCAAGAGCCTTTTAAAACCGCTAGGACAGGGAACTGTAGTAGAACAGATTTCCTTTGAGAACTTTCATCAACACAATGTTGTTGGATTTTCCAGCTTGGAAAACAGATTTTTATTTTTTATTTTATTTATTTTATTTTATTTTAAAAACTATTAAAAATCAGTTTATGCATTTTTCTTTCAGACGCCACGTGAAGACGTGTGAGCCGCTGCTGTACCTTGTGAATGAGCTGCTCTCCTGCTTCAGATGTTGTGACCAGCTTACACAGAGCCTGCAGAGCCGCAGGAGTCAGACCTGCAGGGGAACATATGAGCTTTAGTAGAGCTTCAACAGGAACACTGTAGATTTAATACCGACTTAAAATCTACATCGTTTCTGGAACCTTTTTGCTTTTTGATCTGAACATGAGCAGTCCACAATTAGTTATTTTTAAAACATCAAATACATCAAACATAAATCTTTCCAAGGTTTTAGGCCAGGAGTGTCAAATGACTGCAATTCAAAAATGGCACAGATCTGTCTCACCTAATCCATAGTCAGTTGACGCAGATGGAGATTTTTTTATTCTTAATGAGGGTAAAAATATTCCTGATAAATTAGAAACAATCAAGCGTTTCACTTCCTTTTTTTCCACAGTAAATAAAACCCCAAGTATACAGGGACTTTTACTGAGAAGCCAGTTCTGCTGCTCTCAGATCTGCTTTTAATGAATGAATAAATTCACACAACAAGCTTTTATAAAAACATTGACACAAGTCCTGGTCTGATTGCTGAAAACAGACTAAATGCTTTGTTTTGGTATATTTTTCAAGTGATGCCTTTCTTTTATTAATGCAAACATGCAAAACCCTTTTTAAGTTTCTCATATACAACAATTTACACAGAACTTTATTTATTTAATTAAAATATTTCATACTCAGCTAATGGGGGTTAAGTAGGTATTCCCCAAATAAACAAAATCTTACCAAATAATTTTGGTCTAGTTTCTAGAGCAAATTTCTCACCACACTTGAAATAAGATAAACTAACTTAAAAGTAACTTTTTAGAAAAAGATAGAGGCTTATTCTAATTCAATAATTCCTCAATATTCATGAAAAAGTTCAAATTCCACTGGAAGATTAATTAATTATAACATTAAAAATATCTTGGTACAAGTGGAATATTGCCAACAGCTGTGTTACCGAGCAGAGCCTGCAGCGTGTTGCTGCACTGCTGCAGACGGTCTCCAGGGTCAGAGGTCGGGAAGAACACGGCCGCAGGGAGTCCGCCACCACAGCCAGAGACCTCCAGCCGAAAGCCCACGGCGGACAGGAGGGCCTGCCACCCAGGAACGCCGCCGACCTTAACGGGGGGAGAGGGAGACATGAGGGGAGGAGCGGCAGAGCGGGAGCACAGCCTGGCATTTACACACACACACGCACGCACGCACGCACGCACACGCACACACACACACCTTGTTCTCCACGCTCTGCTGCGACGTGTACATGGGGTTGCAGTGACCGCTCTGAATGCGCTGCAGCGACTTTTCTACCTGAGAAGAGAAATAACAAAACAACAATGTCTGCCTTAAGATCGGCTAAATTAGACCTGTGCAGAGCCGCAAAATGTTTTAAAAACAAACAAAACAGTTTAAAATGCTGTCATTCTTTTTAAGAAATTCATTAAATTGATACTGACATTATACATATATTTCACTTCTGCTTTGACAAGAAAACAACAAAAACAAAACCAGAAAGATAAAAATATACATCAGTTCTTTATATCATGGCAGCTCACCAGGTGCAGCAGCACCCTGAGGGCGTCCCGGGCTTTCTCTGGGTACTGCAGGATCTCTGCCAGGGCCTGACCCACCAGCGACATGGGGCTGTTCAGCTTCAAATCGCTGCCTATCAGCAGGTAACCTGGAGGAAGACGCACAGCAGGGCGGCACAGATAAATCACTAAGAGTTAGTTTGGAACAGCAGAAACAAAACGACGTCTGCCTTCAGGATCCAAGGGACACAAACGCATTTCTGACAGAAACATTACAAAACTACAATCTGCACATTAGAGAGGAACAGCCCAGGTCAGCTTCAAAAACATCTTTCAACCTCCACACACGTAGTTCATTAAACTCCTAACGCTCCATGGTAAATACTTGCTGTCTCTAAATACAAATATATATATGAATAGTTGTATTTTGGCTGTCGAACTGATACGAAATTAAATGCTGATTGTTAGACATAAGTGTGCATAATACTAACATAATTAAAGGTTCCAGTCTCAAGTGTGTATAGCATTTTGTGATGATGTCAATGTTAATCAGAGCTTTGAAAGTGAACTACAACATGAACAACATTAAAGTTTGTAATTGAGTTAACTGAGTTGGTCTGTAATTAATTAATTAATAAAAACTATACATCGACAAAATAAGCAACATTTTCAATTATAAAATTATTAAATAACTACATATATGAGCTCAACTACATAAACATGTATTGTTTTCACAATGTAATGTAGACTAAATATTTAGCTCCAAATTGAATATTTAGTTAGCAAACTAAATGTCTCATTGGAAGCTAAATAGTTAGTTTGAAGATAAATATTTAGTCTTAATAACATTAAAAACAATAAATATTTTTGTTGCAAGCTAAAGATTTTACTTGGTGGTTCAAATTAAATATGTAGCAAGTTAAGTATTTCATTTGAAACTGACTATTTAGTCTTTTGTCAAAATAACATTAAAAATAATAAATATCTCAAATATATATTTAGAGAGCAAAATATTTATTTTGAAGCTAAATATTTAGCTATAAAATAAATATTTAGCACAGTATAAATAATATTTATACACAATAAATATTATCAGTATTTAGCTAACTATGTAACTTGTGTGCAGTCATACAAAAGCTGAGTCTTGAGAACCATTCAGTCACTGATGCTGTAGATACAAACAAAAAATTTAGTTTAAAGTTAAATATTAAGCTGATATTGAGTGTGAAACTGTAACATGCATAACTGAACAAATAACATGGTGAAAATATGACTTTGAAACATGAACTCCCATTTTTTTCCCTCTTATGACTAAATAACTCAAGTTACTGATGCTCAATTTTGACTGTAACTTTAAAAAATGGCGCCCTTTATGTAACTGTGTCTCCAGGAGGACCTCAGTTCACCCTCACAAACTGAACAAATTTACATTTGCACGGCTAATACAAAGCTACCTTGGAAGAAAACTGCTGTCCGCACACAGAACAGAGGCTGACTTGAGATAGCTTTAATATTCCATCAGGAATCTGTGGATGTTTTATTCTTTTAGCTCACCAGCCCAGTTGGAAGGGTGTGAGAAGTGCTTGCTGCTCTGCAGGTTCCTCATGGCCTCCGTCAGAGCCACGCTGGCTTTGCTGCCGTTTAGCAGCGCCGTGTAGAACGTGTGCATGAAGAGCTTGGAAGCAGCGACCTGCACCGGCCACAGAGACACGCACACACACTGAACGCCCGCAGCCAAGAAAGCCCGGGTCAGACCCACCACTCCGTCGGCCGTCACTCTGCAGCTAGACTCCGGGTATGACCTGAAACAACAAATGAGTCAGATGTCATCTGCATCTGCAGGGGTGGGAAGTTTGACCCAAAAATCAAGTAAGAGTAAAAATGCTTCATAATAAAATTACTGAAGTAGAACATAGATGTACAGCACAGTAAACATACTCCTAAAAGTAAATTTTTTCCAAAAAGTTACTCAAGTAAATGTAATTGAGTAAATGTAACTAGTTACTATCAAACATAAATACCTCAGAACCACCAGCTTGACCGAGAGGCACAGGTCAAGGATGTCGGCGGCAGTGAGGAGGAAGTCGTGGAGCGGCGCGCCGTCGCACACGCTCTCCACGTCCTCGCTTCTTTCTTCCGCTCCTCGGAGTCTCTCTGGGCTGCTGTGACTCCTGGGAAACAAACGGTCAACCTTCCCGTCGTGGTCCGCGCCGTCCGCTAACGCCGCCGTCCCGCTCAGAGCGTTCTCCTGCGGCCCGTCCCCGGCACTGCGCTCGTGGTTGGGGGACAGCACGATGGCGGCGAGCTTCCAGGACGTGTGGGTCGCAAAGTGAACGCACTCGGCCTGACTCAGCGCCGCTAAGACGCGCTCCTTGGTGGCGTTTGCCCCGGTAAGGGGGTGACACCCCAGCTGCTCACCCAAAGACAGAGCCTCGTCCTGGGCCGAGGGTAAGGGCCCCCACAGCCAGCGGTCCATGACGCTGGGAGGCAGCTGAGGGGCCCCAACCACGGCAGCCACCGAGCCTCCGTCCGGACACAGCAGGGGACCGCTGGGGCGAGGGTGAGGCTGTAGGGAGAACACACAAGCAATTACGCTTACAGATTTTTATTTTATTTTATATTTTACAAAAGATGACGTCATTAGATGAATCGCCTAAAAAACAAAAGGGAACGATAAAGATTCCAAAAATGTGTACAAAAGTTTTAATGTGGCCGATAAAAGAATGCGGTTCGGCTGCAGATCAAGTCATTATTCACCATTTTAAAACCTTCCTGTGTGTTTTCGGAGTGCTGGTTATTCCCATTTCTTGTAGTTCTTCAAAACTGACCACCCATTTTCCCCATTTTTCAGTTTTTTCTTTTACATTGGAGTTGTGCACTCTACTGCCCTCCTCAGGATGAAGGGCCTACCTTGCTTGTAGCCTGCAGGCTGGCCAGGGACGGTACAGAAATGATGTTAAACCTTTCATACAGGTACTCATTGGAGGAGCTGCCTTTCAGCAAGGCAAAGGGGATCAGGTACAGTTCTCCCTCCAGAACTACCACAAGCTGCCTGTTCCTGCCAACAGATCCACTGCTGTGCATCAGACCCTGCAGCAGAAACATTAAAGATATAAAAAAATAAAAAACAAAACATGAAAGCTCAACATTCAAATGAAAGAATGACAGAAAAGGAGCCGTGTCACAAACACACACACGCGCGCACACACACACCCCTTCCATGGGAGCGATGAGTAAGTCGTAGAGGGCTCGTAGAGGAGGTTTGCCAACATTAGACGGTCGGCAAACAGGAGATAAGCCGTCCTTCACTGGAGACACTGTGGCGCTGTAAAGGCTCGTCATGCTCCGACAGCTCCTGCTGGAGGACATTTACATAAAACACGGAATATATGGACTTAACAGGATTACAAATACGCTTTCATTGAGAGTTAGTGTTCAGACTGATGGGTCTATGAAGGTTTGCCCAGGAATTACACCCAGCAGCTTCCTGTACTGGAGTATACAGGTATACTTCATTTTCCTTGTAAGGAAAATAACAAGGGATAAATCGGCCCAGATTTCCTTCACTTTGGGTGATGAAACAGACCTTATCCAACAACAGTCACCCTACTGTTGCCAACTTAGCAATTTTGTCGCTATATTTAGCAACTTTTAAGACAAAACAAAAAATCTGTATTGACCAAACTTGCAATCAGCAGGTCAGGTTTTTGAAGGATCGGCCAGAAAACTGAAATCAGTGCACTTCTAAAGATAACATACTGAAAGGTTTCCAAGCATGGTGTACTCAACAACAACAAAAAGTACAAGTTATTACCCAGGACCAGTTTGGATATAAAAATAAATGAATAAATAAAAAGATTTCTCTTAAAGAAGATTTTTTGTTGTTGTTACAAATAATTCAAATTGTGCTACAAATTTTAGTGTTTAATATTGAAAGGTTTTTATTGCAAATACACAATGAGAAAAAATAAAGTAGTAGTGTTACAAATTTTAATATCAGAAAAAAAGAACCTGACTGAAACACCAGAGGATTTTATATACACAAAACACCTAAATGTATTTTTGCTGTAGTCACTGCATGCGAGTGAAAAGGCGTTATTGAAAGCTGCAGTGGAACCTGTTGAAGCGGTTATTTCTGGACACCATGCGGAGGTAGCCGGTTGGATCGGCGGCCGAGGCCAGATTGTTGTTTAGCTCCTCAAACTGTTGCTCCAGCAGATCTCCAGCTTCACTCTCCGTCTCACTGCCGGAGCACACTCTGAAAACACAGATTCATGTTCAGTGGTACGCAGTCGGGTTGACTACTGTCTTTTTGGAAGCTCTTTTCTTTCTCATCACATCTGAAGTGAATTTTGAAATCTCTGAGCTGCAGATGCAACAGTAATCTCACTTGTGCTCAATTTAGCAAAAGTACAGCAATACTTGCCAACACTGTTCCCGACACTAGGGGGCGCCCACTCCCCACTGGATAAACAATTAATTGATACACAGCTTAGTTGGGAAGTAACTAGTTATATTTACTCAGTTACATTTACTTGAGGAACTTATTGGAAAAAAATACTTATAGGAGTACTTATTGTACTTCTTTTACTTCAGTAACTTTATTATGAACTATCTCTGGTCTTACTTGAGTAAAATTTCTGAATTTTCTGCCCACATGTTTTAACCAAAACTCACCAGACTCAGACACACACCTGCAGTTTTTGTTAAAGTTTCATAAGTTTGTTTTTTTTTTATCAAAAGAAACTGATTAGGAATTTTTTTTTTCTTTTCTTTTGTTGCTTATATGAATTATTGTAATTTTGGTCCTTAAAATACAAAACTTTCCACTTAACTTTACATTTTGGTCCGTCTGATGATCTCATTTTTAAATATTAAATGACTGATAATTTGATCAGTTACTCAGAACTTGAGAAGAGTTTTTACAAAATACTTTTTTACTCTTTCTTGAGTCATTTCTTGAATTAATACTTTTTACTTTTACTTGAGTAAAAATATGTTGAAGTAGTTCTACTTTTGAGTACAGTCTTACTCTCCCTCCTCCCCCACCCCTGAGGTCATGCCGCCCTGGGCAGGAAGTCAAATCATCTGAATCCATTTTCACAGGAACCTCTTTCTGGAGCTAAAGTTCTGATTTCTGATTGATCTGTCTCTGCGTCAGCCTCTACCTGCTGTGATGGCTGTCCACTCCCAGAGCCTCTCTGGCGTTGCAGATGTACTGATCCAGAGACACGGGGCCTCCACCGTGCGGGCTCCCGCCGCCGTCCTGGAACTCAGAGGCCTCGGGCCCCGCCTCTCCCAGGTACGCCTCGTTGAACTTCACGATGCCTATCGCAGGGTTCAGGAAGGACACGCGACAAGTTGAGCAGTTTGTTTACCTGACATGAGCGACGTGAAACAGAGCTAAGGAGTTCGGCATGATAAGGGGCCCCCGACCTTTATCATGCTGTGGCCCCCAAACGGCTTCAGCTTCTGTCTGGGGAAACATTTAGCAAACCCACAGACGAAGCTACACAATGTGACAAGAAACATTACATTTTTCCCTCACTTTTCAATGATCACTAGATTATTACATGTGGTGGAGCAGGTGATCAGGTAACATGTTATGATTTTATTAATGTAATCTTAAACATATGACCAGATAAAACATTTCCACCACAATCCTACGGAGCTAAATTAAGTTTGTGCAGAAGAAAAAAAAAGTTTGAAACTGAAAAAAAGTTTTACTTTCAAATCTTTTCTTCAGTTTCAATATGTTTTCTTTAGAACAAACTTTTTGTTTGTCCAAAACAAAAAGTATGTCATATTTTTATATTAATCCCACCAAATTGTATTTAATTTCTCCACAGCAGTGCTGCTGGACGCTTCCTTTGGTCTTATTCTTATCATAAACTTTTCTATTTCTAAGTTGACGAGCAAAACAACTTCATAAATTTGACCGGCAGCCAATCAGAAAGTCGGGCGTGGCAAACAACGTTTTATTGAATTTCCCTTCTGTGGAAAAAGGCTCTTTGTTTTGTTTCTATCTTCCATCTCCATCTTCAATTAGTTATTTTAACTTATATTTTATTGTAATGACTGAAAAAGTAGATATATATTTGTATAAAAATGTCTATGATTTTATAATCATAAACAAACATCAACAAAAGATCCATCCATCCATCCATCCATCCATTCATTCATTTTCTTTACATCCTTGTCCCTCAGTGGGGTCGGGAGGGTTGCTGGTGCCATTAAAATCCTGATGTTTTCTTTCTTCGGTGGAAAATATGATCAAATACCACATCACGAATCTGAATAAAGTTATTGTTTTAACAACTTCGTATCGGCATAATCTTACAAGAAGAGATAGATTTGCAACATGTCATTGATCCAGCGTTTCGATGGACTCAGGATAATGTGGTAGTGCCGGTTCTGTGTTGACTCAGCTGCGTACCTGTGCCTGGAGATATGAGCCAGCTGTAGAGAAAGCCTCCAGCCAGCGAATAGTAGAGGATCAGCGCCTTCTGGCCGTTGACCGTCTCCAGGATGTGCTCCACGGTGACCGGGATGTAAGGGTCGGCGCCGGCTGCATGCCTGCTTCCTCTCTGGCGTTCCACCAGCAGATCGGCGAACGCTCGAGTGCGCCCCCGCTCGGCTATGGCCAGAGCCTCGTCATGCCGCCCTGGAAAAACGGACCAACGTATGAAGGTGGATCAAACAAGCTTTGGTGCAAAGTTATATTTCATGTTTGAAAATAATAATAATAATAATAATAATAATAATAATAATAATAAAAAAAACCAGAGAGGGGTAAAACATTTCACCTAGGCTGACGAGGACTCTCTGGAGAGCCTGGTATGAGCTGGTTTGCAGATCAAACAAGGACAGCTTGTAATCCAGGTTGTGTTGCGTCTCATGGCGGATTGTCTCGAACAACGCAGAAGCTCTGTACAGCTGGAACCAAACAAAACGATCCAACAATCAGACAACATGAACAAACCTTCCACTGAAAACTTCACATTCAGAACTTAATTCACATGCTTTTCTTTCACTTTCATTATATTGTCTTTTTTTTTGTAAAAATATTTCTAGCAGAACTTACTGATGTCAAATGGTTAAAACTTCAGTATCCCTGCAGTTACAATACTAACCACTGGGTGGTGCCAGCACACAGCCTTCATAAGCTCAGAAATGATCAATTAATGCAGCAACTAGATATCAGTGAGGAAAAGAAGTATCAAAATAAAAAGTGCTGAACTGTGCGGCTGATCAGTACTGGATGAGTATTTGACACTCTACTGTTACTGTTTCATCTTTCAGTTTCCCAACACATTTTTTGGTCATTAGTTACTTAAAAAAAACAGCTATATTTCATAAAGTACGAGAGAAAAATGCACTTACACTGGGTTCTGTTTATGGCTGAACCTGAATCTAGGCATTACTAAAAACTGCGCTCTAGTTATAAGAAAGAAATAAAGCAGGTTTTCCTAGATAATTAGGGTAAACAATACAGATTTAATAATCTTGTTTTTGTAAAATAATATGTTGAAGTTACGCCAGTGTATTAGGGAAATTGTAAACAGAAATAAATGGAATAAATTTCAACCAAAAAATCTCTGAAAAAGAGAGAAAACTTCTGAGCTTAAAACTCAGAAATATGCTTTAAAAAAAAGTAGAAATTTTGAGATTAAGCTCCTGCAAACATTTTCTTGAAAAAGACTTGGACATTTTTGAGTTTCTCTGCAAATTCCCAAAAGTCAAAGATGTTCAACTTTTCAAACTCAGATATTTCCATGCTTTATCTAGACAATTTTTGAGATTATTCCCAAAATTTCAGAAGTTCTTCAGCAGAAATTTCCTCCTCTTTTTTTTCTCAGTGGCCCTTATTAGCCGTCGTGCGAAGTAGTGCTAATCCTTTTGGCTACTCTACACACCTTTGTCGTTTATTAATTGTGTTACGGTGGACTAAGTGACATAGCGGCATTCCTGCTTCTCATTTCTTGAAACGTAATAACTTCATAAACCTGGTGCTGTGCCTCCTCCAGGTTTCCGCTGGCCCACAGAGAAAGCCCGAGGCGATGGCGGAGCTTGGCTTCGTCTTCTCTCCGGCTCAGCTGCTCAGCCAGCCGCAGACCTGGGAGGGAATCACACCACGGAGATCAGACGACAGCTCATCAAAACAACAACAACAACAACAACAAAAAACCGTGACAACTGTTGCTGCTCTGAAGCAGGCTCCACTGATTAGCCCATGATGCTCGGATGCGTCATTCACTTTCTCCCACTGTTCCTTTCCTCTTGTTTTTGATCAGCTCATTCAAATTCAGACTCGCTGTATTGTCTCTCTCTTGTCTTCGGTTTGTCCCAGACATGTTTGATGTCGGCTCCTGGGAGGGGCGCGGGCGGTCTCACCCGCTTCGGTTTAGTTCTCATTAGGGCCTCGGATTGAGCAGAATCTCATCAGATAAAGAAAACCTTCCCGCCTCTGTGTGTGTTCGTCTCCTTCGAGGTTGCGTGCTCTTCTGTGTGTTTTACCCGTGAGGGTTAATTGGAGGCTCATTTCCAAACGTTTCCTCACCTCATCGCTGAGAGCAGTCCTGTGCTGCTTGTGGAGGTAATGATCAATTTACAGCCAAAGGATCTGAGAGACACACAGAGGTCAGGAATGATCAAATAACAGCTGCTTAAGTCTGGATTTGGACTGAATGAAGCTGCAGCAGTTTTAACTGTGGATGATGTTATAAGAGCACACAGATTATTACACCAGAAAACGTTTTCCAGATTACATAAATAACTCTGCAAAATCTAAAAATAGCTCAAAGTACACTCTAAAGAGTTAGCAAACGTTAGCAATTAAAATAATTTAAATTTGGAGCAGTAAGTAGTACCGTAAGCTTGCAGGGTTTGAGATTAAAACGACTAAATTGTCTAAAAGCAATAAATACAAACATCAATTTACAATTTAAGTTTCAAAAATGCAGTAAATAAAGCAAAAAGTTCTAATTTATATTAAAACTAAAGTAGTTTTGTAACTTTTTTCAGTTTCAATGTTTGTTTTTTTTAATGTGACCTATTCTGCCACATGTACCTTTTGCATGTTTTTGTAGTTTGGGTTTCTGCTGCTGCTGGAAACAGTCCAAGTGCTTAACGAAAATAATTTAAAGTATTTCAGTTTCAAAAATCTCCTGATATTGAGGTCACAGTCGGCGGGCGCCGCTCCTCACCTAGCAACTAAAGTGTAGTGACCTTGCAGGACAGCACTGAGGGTAAAAACCCAGGGGTCCAAATGACCCCATCTCTGAAACAAGTAATTCTGAAAGGTCAAAACAGGCAGGACTGAACTGGTGATGTCTCATTACTTCAGAATTTTGTGCAAATGAACATGTTTTGCACAGCATATAGACCTACCCTAAACTGTTTGAAAGAAAGTTTTAATTCTAAGCATGAATTCAAAACACTTTGCCTCCCCACCCCAAAAAACTACTAAAGAAATCTACATCTGATGTGGAGAGCGTGTAGACGTGATGCACAGGTTGACATGGTAACTATTCAGCCAAATCTCGCCTTGCTTTGAACAATCAATTTAATCTGGGCTGAAGAATAAATGCTTGGTCAAACATGAAAAAACAACTTTAATTTGTTCAGTCAGAGTAATAAGGAGAAAAATAAATAATGGAAAATAAATAATGAGGAAACTGACAAAAATAATAGCTTGACTACTTTGGTCAAACATGTAAAAAATAAACATTGAAAAGAGCACAAAGCATAGAATTAGACTGAATAGATCTGTCTTTATGGATCAGACACATTGTCGTCGATATCAGATCTAGAATGGTTTTCAATATCAGCACTGATACAGATATTAGTATCGGATCGGTGCAGCTCTAATTTTCCTGCCCTGAAAACAAACAACTAGCAAAACTTTATGAGGCAAATGTGAAATATTTAAACGATAGAAATCACATTTTTATAAATAAAGCTTGTAAACTACTGGCAAAGAAGAGAAACTCTGTTTGCGTCTGTATAACTGAAGGTGTGTGTGTGTGTGCGTGCGTGGGTGTGTGCGTGTGTGTGTGTATCTTGTGCATCACCTTCCTGCAGGTACATCACAGCCTGAGTGTAGTTCTGCAGGGCATGGTGTGTCCTCCCCAGGCTTCCGTAGGCCATAGTTTTGGCCGTCAGGTCGTTGGTCTGCGCCGCCACGCTGAGGTGCTGCTCCTGAAACACCACGGCCCGCTCGTAGTTCCCCAGAGCCTCGTAGGTCAGGCCCAGGTTGCCGTAGGCGCGGCCCTGGCTCCTCACGCAGCCCGTCTGCTCGGCGATGCTCAGCGCCCTCTGGTGCCACTGCAGCAGGAACAGCAGGCTTAATTACATCATATCACTTTAATCAGGAATGTGTGTGTAAATGAAGCCTGCCTGCCTCTTATTTGAGTAAAATTTCTGGAAACACACTGTGAGTTAGGCCTGTCGCAACCAGCAATAAATCAACAAATGGCTGGCCTGGTAAATGAAAATAATTTAATAAGCTCAATAATTTCCATTTGCTTGATTTACTGTTTTTCTCTTTCTACCAAATCGTTTCGTGACAGAAGGATTCAGTCTGGTGCTTTGGTCTCAACCAGCCCTTATTCTGTTCATAGAGCCTTCATCATTCATTTTATTTGTTGCTTCTGTTGTTTTGTTTTGGATATTTAAAAAGTCTTTCAGTTTCAGCGTAAAATGTTCAATAGAATGTGAAGTTTATTCATCATTGAGAATGTGTTCTTTCATTAATTTGCCATTAACATTGTATTACTTGGAAAATGGTCCAAAACAACAATATCATCATTTATTGCAATATCTTCTGGGACAATTTATAGTCCAGCAAAATTTGTTATAGTGACAGGCCTACTGTGAGGAACTTCACTGAATGACTCAATCAACCTTGTGTATGTGCTGCTAAATGTGCTAAAGGTGGAGAAACAATTGGAAAACTGTTTATCTGAAGTCATTAGTGGCTATGCTAACTAGCCTTAGCATTCACAACAGGCTATGCTAGCTGCAGTGCAGCAGAGAGCAAAGGGGGAAGAAAAAGACTGAATGAGCAATTCCATAGGAGGGATGATTGACAGCGCTAAGACCCGCCTCCTGGCTCTGATTGGTTGTTTCAAGTTAGGCAGAGGAGATGGATATTTGTCACAGGTTATCTGCCTCATATCATTCTGTTATGGCATTTTGACAGTTTCAACAAATACATAAAAAAATCATTTTTTTAAAATTTGCACACTGCAGCTTTGAAAAAACAAGATTTGGTCTTTTTTAAACATTAAAAGATATTTTGATTTGTTACTACTTGATTTTTTACCAAACCGCTCTTACTTGAGTCGTTTCTTTTTACTTTAACTTGAGTAGAAACATGTTGATGTGGTGCAATTCTCACTTGAACACAACTTTTGGACACTTTAAACACCTCTGGATGTTTCCTCACCTGTCTCTGCTCTTTATGCTGAGCTGACTAGACAGATAGAAATAAAGAGCAGCATAGTACAAACCTGCAGAGCAGTTTCGTTGTCTGCCATCAGCTGATAAACGCCTCCCAGGGCGTCGCTCGCCTCGGCCTCCAGGGATTTATCCTGCCACATGAAACGAGGGATTATTACCGTCTCCGATATACATTTCACAAATACTATTTCCTGCCAGACTGGCAGCCTGGCAGTGTGAACCTTACCCCTGCTGAGCGAGCGATGCTGAGCTGGTGCTCCAGACAGGACAGGGCCTGCTCGTAGTTCCCCAGCTGGCTGTGCAGGGTGCCCAGCTCCCCGTAAGCCTGCGCCTTCCCCCCGCCCTCGCCGCCCAGCTCGTGGGCCACCACCAACCGCTTCTCGAAGCACACCAGCGCCTGCTGGAGACTGCCCATGGACCTGCACCCACAGGGAAAACGGAAGAAAAGAAAAGAAAAGAAAAAAATAACAGATTGTTTAGATATATTTTGGCTGTATTAAAGTGCTTTTACCCTCTTTTCATGCTTTAACAGAAGCTGAGTTTGAGCCAAATGAGGCTCTCCTTTCTCTTCACTAACGTCTCATTCACAGTCTGGAGAGCAGAAACACCAGATGGAGGAGAGAAACTCCTCGTTAAGACTTCTGTCTGTTAACACGACTTGTGTTGAATTACATGGAAACAGGCTGATGAAGGGATCCGACTGAAAGACAAAACTGATGTACAAGCAACTTTCCAGTGAGATATAGGACCTTGTTTTAAGTAATTGATTGTTGAATATAAATAAAAAGTTGTTGATCCGGGGAGACTTCTTCAATTTTAACATGAGCAAAATGTCTTGTAATAAGTGAAATAATCAGCCACTGGAACAAGTTTAGTCTTATTTTTAGTGTAATTAGATATTAGAGTTATAAACTAGAAAAAAAATACTTGGTAAGATTTTGTGTTTTTGTTCTTTGTAAACGAACTACAAAGTTTACAATTTGAAAACCTTCAAAACTACGATTTAAAGCCTGTGGTGGTTTCTTCATGAATTCATCTACTATACTCTGCATAAATACCTAAAAATCATTACTTTCAAATTGATGGTTTTCATTTTTTGTTTTTGTCTGTTTGACTTGTTCCTAGTTTTGGCCTGGAGAGTCAAATATGACTCAAAATATTTTGTTTAGTGTGTTTTTACCAATCATTTCGCCAGGATTATCTGGATTAAAAAAACAACTTGTTCTTTAACAAAGAAATGTGTGCAAAAACTCGTTTTGAAAAAAACCAGAAAATAAAAGTTGAAAGCCAATATTACAAGAATATGCACAATAAAAGTGTATTCATGTTTTGTGTGAGAAACAATTGTGTTGCCATTTTGAATGAGCTCCATTGTTTTTAGCTCCAGTTCAAATCCAGATGTTTACTTTGCCGGCAGACTCTCAGCTTACTGTAAGTCAATATCAGAATTATAAATGTAACCCAGTTCCAGGCATGTACACAATGTCACAGTCAGCTAACTTGTTGCATGGCAAACTTCCTGTCAACTCAACAGACTTCCAGTTAATAAAATAAAGGAAAATAAATGTAAAAAATAGAAATAGAACTATTAACCCCTTACAGTTGGGTTACAAAAGAGAAAAAGGAAAACAATAATATTCAGAAGAAATAGGTCAGAAAGTAAAGTAGAGGTTCCTAAAACAGTAAGGACTCCAACAAACAAGGAACAGGTTTTGGAGGTTTTCCTTCCACCAGCTGACACCAACCTGTGTGCGTTTCCCAGGCCTCTGTAGGCCTTCTCTTGGTCCTGGACGTGGTTGAGACTCTGAGCCACCGTCAGGTACTTCTCGTAGTACTGGATGGCCTCCTCGTAATCTCCCAGGGCATCGTAGCAGTCGGCCAGGCTCCCGTAGGCCCTCCCTCTGTCCAGCATGCCCTCGCTGCCGCTCAGCTGCTGCAGCATGGCCAGCTGCTGCTCAAAGTATCCGATGGCTTCCTCGAACACCGCCATGTTCATCTTGGTGATGCCCATGTTCCCGTGGACCTGCGCCTCCAGTCGGGCGTCCCGGAGGCCCTGCGCCAGCCCCAGCTGGGCCTCGTAGCACTGGAAGGTCGTGGTGTAGTCGCCCAGCGCCATGTGGACCGCCGCCAGGCGGCCCAGCGCCCGGCACTCCCCCTGGGGGTCGGCCAGGTCCTTACGGAGAGTCAGCTCCCGGCTGTGGAAGGACAGGGCGGCGTCCAGCTGGCGGAGCAGCCTGTATGGGAGAGAAGGGTGAGGAGGCAGAGGAAGAGGAGTTACAAATGAAGGGAGAGGAAAGTCAAGAAAGGTTTGCTGTTCCTTCAGGATGGGAGAGAGAGCAGATAACAGTAAGGCTGAGCAGATTACAGTAAAATCTCTCTTTAACTCTGTTGACATGTTGGATTTGGAAATGTTGGCCCTTTTGGGAATCTATAAAAACATTGAGGTAAAGATTCTGATCCAGAAATGCAAATTTTGTTCTCCAAAGAAAACAAAGTGTAATCCCAGCACCCGCTGTCACAGTGCAGAGGTCGAAGCACACAGCGGTGAACTTCCTCACTACCTGTGAACTGATCCCAGTGCAGCGTATGCGTCGGCTTCCATCTTCTGGTTGGCAGCTTTCTGAGCCACAGCCAGTTGCTGCTGGTAGAACTTGAGCGCTCCGGGCAGATCCCCCCGACACACAAACACGTCCCCGAGGTTCCCGAAGGCCCTGAAAACCGCCTGCTGAGCAACAGAAACACAACACCGCCGGTTAACGTCGACTGCTGCCTGAAAACCAGCAGCTCCACGGTGTGTGAGTGAACAGAGCGTCAGCTGGGTGACCTGTGTGTTGTCCAGAGCCTGAGCCAGAGAGAGCAGGTATCTCTGACACTCCTCTGCTCGGCTGTACTCTCCGAGAGCTTTGTGGGCCAAACCCAGGTTACAGTAGGCTTTAGCTTGTGCTAATTTGTCCTGCAGATCTTTAGCCAGGGCCAGGTCCTGCTCATAATACCTGAGGAATCGACGAAAATGTTTCAAATCAGGAGGTTTTCACCAAGTATGCAAAAAAGAAAAGCTTTCACCTGCGTAGCAACGCTTCGCTCACCTGACAGAATCTTTGTACTGTCCCAGGCAGTAGTGAGCATAGGCCAGGTTGTGGCAGACTTTCCCTTCGCCCTCCAGGTCCTGCAGCCCCGGGGACAGAGCCAGGTACTGCTGGAAGTAGGGCAGAGCCTGAGCGTACTCTCCCCTCCAGCTGTGGAAGTTCCCCAGGTTTGCTGCAGAGCAAAATCAGAAACGTTAGCACACCTGCTCAGGAAGTCATTTAAAAAATCCGTCTTTCTCTTTTGTTTGGCCTGCCTAGGGCTCTCGCTTCTGTCTGAGTGTCTCTGAGTTCCCGTGCGATGGTCAGGTGGTGACGGTAATGCTGGAGAGCACGGTCATGAGCTCCCAGCGCCTGATAAGCCACCGCCAGGTTACCATGAGTGGAGGCCTGCGACTGGCGATCGTTCACCTGCAGCGCCAAGACAGAAGAGTCACTCAAGACAAATGTGATTTTCACTCTTCAACTAACCATTATTTTAGGAATCGACTTTTCAGATGATTAATCGATTAATCGTTTTTGTTGTTGTTGTTTTAAAATTGGCACCTTCTACAAAATGTAATAATTATTCAAGTAATTATTCCATCAATTATTCAAATGATTAATCAATTATTCTGATTTTCTATCAATTATTCGGAGATTAATCGATTAATTGGATACAAAAATTTCACATTCTGCAAATTTTTCAATAAACCATGCCAATTTTTAAATACAATTTAATAAATATATTAAATGATGGCACCAATCAATTACATTTTTAAAAAGGAAAATAAAACATTTTAATGCCTAAAATGCAAAACAAAATAAAAATTATTTCTTTATTTATCAATTTATCAATTCATTAAATAATGAGCTACAACTTTTATTTGAAAAGTTCTTTTTACAAAGAACTTTTGTTCATCTTACATGCAAGTGTTCATATTTTTGGCTTAATTACAGTTCTGAGTATTTAGTTCTTTCAGCAAATTGCCAATTTGAGTCTGTACTCCAGTTAGCAATTAATTGATGATTAAATTAATTGAAGATTACTTGAATAATCGATTGATCACAGTTAATCGTTTCAGCCCAAGTTACCAAAGTGAAGACTGCAGGAATTCACCTCCAGAGAGATCTGCAGTTCCTGCCTGTGGTACCGCACCGCCTGGTCGTAGACACCCAGCGCATGATGTGCGTTACCCATGTTCCCGTAGGCCCTGCCCTGTGCCGCATAGTCACCCAGCTCCTGCGCCAACGACAGGTGGGCTTTGTGGAGCTTCAGCGCTGTTTCATACTCCCCCTTCATATGATGTATAATGCCTGATTCAGAACGGGAGAGAAAATAACAGCATGACACTCAGCGAAGCAAATAAAGGGAATGAAACATAATCTCACTCATCTTTAGCTTTAGCCAAAGGTTGTTTTTTTTTTTTAAATCTAAGAGTAAACAAGAAGGAGCCAAATTAATAAACTATTATTCACAATCATTGCATTATCGCTTATGGATTGAGAAAAGCCGTCAGGAACAGGATCCCTCCTTTTAAATGTCAGAACAGAGAGAACCCAGTCGCCAGGAAGAATAATTTTATGTGCAAAAATAAATGAGGCGGATTAGCAGTGCTAGCTAACAACTGACGGAGTCATCCAGGATATGTTGTCCTGGAAATGGAGATGTTAGTATGTATAACAGTTATGAGACTGTAATGAAGCAACAGAAGCCTCATCAAATGTGTAGCAACACAGACTGCTACAGGAGATTCTTCCTTGCATCACCAACTGCAGTGACTCTTTAAAGATACTTGGATGGTAAAAGTCACAACAATGCTTAGTTTCCCTTTGGAATAAATAAAGCATTTTTGAATTTGAGTTGAATTTTAAATCTTTTCTTTGGTAGAGCTTTGTGATGATTATGGATTAACTACTTTGCTTTTGTCTTGCAGGTTCAAAACCATAGTAATAACCCACTATAAGATTTAGAAATGTAAATATAAAACATCCCTGTGAAAATCTGGGTTGACATTATTGTCAGACCTGTGAAATATGAGATATTGTTGCAGAGCAGTAAATAATTCATAAGCTTTGGGGCGGAAACCCAACAAATCTAATAATATCTGCCGCTGAGGCTCTTCAGTGCAGACGCACGGATCAGATTCTCTGTCCAGGGACAGGAAGCTACTGTGAGTATCCTGACGTTTCCTGTGATGAAGTTTTCCTCCGTCAACAACGCAGATTTTAGAGACAGAGCTAGAAAAGTTTGATCATTCAAGAATAAGGAGCATGGGACACTTGAGACAAAGAGTTTCACCTCAGAAATAATCTACAATCTAAAACAGGAAATAGAAGAATTTTACTTTAATTCCACATTTTTGTATTTACTGTATAATTTTAGTTTTCTTGAGTCTTTTGAATTAGTCATAATTTAGGGTTTTCAAAGTTTTTTTAAGGCATAGAAATCTTAGGAAATGAAAGTTTATGGAGTCAGAAATAACTCTCTCAGTCATTCTGTTGGGAATTGGCTAATCTAAATGATTTTAGTTATTCTATTAGAACTAAGACTGGAAAATTTTTGTAGTTTAGAAAAACGGGTTACGTTCATACAGTTGATAGTTAAAAGACGCGGTCTGAAAATCCTTGACGGTTTTGGAAACCGTCAAAACAGAAACTTGCTGCAGAATCGATTTCTCACAGACAGAAAAGCAGAGAACCTGGGTGATGTACAGATTCTGTTGCTCTTGAAAGAGACTGGGACAAATGATGAATGACAGAGGGAAGTGTGATTACGGGGGGCGTCGAGACACCAGATGGACGAGGTCACATGTTGACTCTGGTTTCATGCGTGTCTCTTGGATGTTCTTTTCTTTCTGCCAGTGATGCCGCTAAAAGCCAAAATCAGCAGCTACTTTACTCCAAACACATTAAAGTGACACACCAGCTGTGTTTTGTTTCTATCACAAGTGTGCACACGACTTTGCTGTTATTCCATTAATGTCGAAAAGACACAATTTTTGCAATTGCGGTGTTTCCGTTAAATAAGAAACACAGTTAAGATCATTTGAATAAGTTTGTTCACGAGATAAGTCATTAAAAATCATGTGCCATCATCCGCTAACACTTCCTGTCGCCTACTTTGTTGTTTTTGCCAGTAGTAACGCCCTGTTGTTGATCACATGACTTGTGATGTGAATAAAGGATTTCCCTTGGAATACAGTACTTTCAATACGTCCAAAAAACCAATTGAAGAACAAGAGTTTTCTTTTTCAAAACTAATTAAGCTAATTTATTAACAAAATTCAAATAAATTCCAATCCGCAAATCCGTTTCCATTAAGCAAACTTATTTTCTGATTTTGAATAAATTCCTATGGTTTTTTTTTTTTTTTTCAAAATTGGAGTATTTGAATTAAACCAAATTATTAATGAATTTTGAAGAAAAAAATCCAGTTAAAATAATGGTTTGAAAACAACCCCGCTTCCCAAAACGTGACCTTAGATTAGATCCTTTCATAAATACTTTCAGTGCTTTTTGCAAGGTGAGATAAATTCAATATGCTATGAGAGCAACAACTGCTAGTTTAATATAAATGTCATCATTATGAAAAGCTATCATTTGTTATAATGGTCATTTATCTAACCTGCTCTAAAATATAAGAAAACACAGAATAGTATACAACCAAGAATAAACTAAACAGAAGTAAAATTAATAATCATGAATAAATATCAGAAGTAAATTAATAATTATAAATTAACGTAGAGAGAAATTGACTAATTAAATCACACATATTTTATTCAAAGTGTCCTTTAATTGGAATTTCACCATACGGTTTGCAGCTGTGTAAAACGTCGTGGTCGGTGAGACGTGAACTCAAAGAGCTTTTGTATGCATGAGGTGCTCACAGACATGACACATGCATGTTTTTGCACACATTATGAAAAGTGAAGCTAAGTGAAGCAGGCAGCTGTGAAGATGCAGGAAAACATCCAGTAGCCCGTCATGCTGCCGTCTGCATGGAGCTTTTCCACATCAAATACAAACTTCTCTGCTCTTTATCGTGATTTGTTTTTTCCTGTGACAGACGAACACAAGGTGGCAGATAATTAATGGAATTGTGAAACATTTAGCGTAACTGCAGTCACTTCATTAGTAAATAGAGTTCACTTTTGTATCATCAGTGACCAAAAGGCACCATGGAGACCAAGAAGTCCAGCAGAAAGGTCAGGGAGAAAGTTTTGGATACATTTAAAGCAGGGTTTAAAATTAAAGGTGACCTCTTGGGCTTCTTGGACAAGTTAGGATACATTACACATTACATTACATTTTGCACAGAATCAGTCATAGATACTGAGACTTTAGTTGCTCAGTTTTGTCTACATTTGAGCTCAATTCAGAAAGAGCTGCTTCACAGCCTCTGTCACTTTAAATCAAAATTGGCTGCTGCTGGCCACGCCCCCCAAACTCTACATTTACACTCGCATGAGAAAATGGCTGCAAACAGACGCGCAATTATACAACTGAACATCTTCGAAAAGTAGAAGTGGAGCCTCCTGCACAGCCAAACAAGAATTGAACAAGTGGTTTCTGGATGGTAAGCCTGCTGATTTGTGATGTTACATTCTGGAGGCCTTTGGCCTAAAAACATGAACTTATTGAAAAAAACCGTGTTGGTGCTCGTCAAGGAGGACTGAATTCTGCAGGTCAGTGACTCAGTGGGTTTCCTTAGATAGCTCAGATTAATATGCATTAGAACGACCCAGTCCAAAGTAAGAATCTGTGGTGAGATTTGAAACGAGTTGAGTTTAGAAGAACAGGCAAAAATTTTGAAACACACCCCAAACACACAAAATGTGGCGCTGCAATGACAAAATACAAATGGACACATTTTCCAGATAGCTATTTGTAAAAAAAAAAACAAAAACAAAAAAAAAAAACAAATAAACAAAAAAAACTTCTAATGCTGTGTATCATTTTCAGGTTAAATACATAAAACATAAATGCTGAAACATGACGGAATATCAAAATGCACCTGGGGTATGAATGCTTCTGCTAGCCTCAGTATATATTGGAAAAGGGGCTGATGGGAGTTGAGGATGTGGCTGATAATGAAACCTCGCTCGTTGGGGTCTTGAGCTAAGAGGATTACACCGACGCCTGCAGAGTTGGCAGAAAGACTCGGTAATGTTTACACGCCGTCTCGGTAACACCGCAAATGGCGGGGCAATCACAAACCAACGAAGAGCTTCCCCTATGACGACAGCGCAGCGTGTCTGGTGAGCAGACACTCTGGAGGACGGCGGGATCCCCCCTCCTGAGTGGACGGGCCGCAGCGTGAGCAGCCGGGATTAGAGATGTGGAAAATGAGCTGAAATCTGATGAGCAGGCACTCTGCTGAGGGAGATTAGGGAGGACATCAGTGACCTATGACCTCCTTCCTCCACAGAGAGAGGGAAGCGGTTGCTGTGAATTAACCGGGTCTGCTTAAATATAGTCCAAAGAGTCAAAACGCCCGATGAAAAAAACCTGTTACCTTCTTATTTCACTGTTCCCTGGTAAAAACGCTTCGCCTCATCCAGACGGTCTGGACCCTCGGATGTTGAGAAGCAATTGCCTCCTGGAGGAGAGGCGACACGGTGAAGCTGAAACTAGGTGTTTTTTGGCTAAGACATATTTACAGACAAAGGTTTGTTCTTGTCTTAAAGTCAAAATGTATATATTTTTTGTAGTTTCTTTGAGTATGTTTTTCTTTTAGCAAATGGCCTCCAGTTAACGATTAATCGATTACTAAATTAGTTGACGATTATCTGAATTCATCACGATAAACTCAATTCATCGTTTCAGCCCAATATTAAACAAAGATCCTCAGTGCGCAGCTGGGCAATCGGATCTGTTTAGGCTAAAGGGATACAAAAGTCATTCATTCAATTGAACTCCCTCTGATTCTTACTAGATATTAGAGCAGAGGTAAGAACAAGAGAGGTAGAGAATAAAAAACAAGACGGAGACACAGATGGAGGAGAGGCGAGTGGAGGCTTGTCAAGTCAGCAGTCAAAGAACTGTAATCATCCATAAATGATGAGCTGAAACATTGATCTGAACCACAGACTGAGGCTCGTCTGTCAGGAGAGTGTCAGCACTCCAGCTTAGGCCTGTTAGTCACACATCAAAGCAGCTCCTGTGCTCCGTTTTCTCTCTCTCTTACTTCAGACGACAAAAACACGACTCTGTGACGACGGCGCAACTTTGTTGTCTTTAAACCAACATGAGAAGGCAAGAGGAAACGGAATGAATCCGGTTCATCTGCTCGATTTCGGGCCTTTTAGTTCAGAGAGTCGGAGGCTCATCCCGCAGCCGGTGAAGTTCAGGTGGATGTTAGGATTCGTCTTCTGTAGACAGAGCTGTCAGTGAGCAATGTGAACAAGCTGCCCAATACACAACACTTCAGCCGGCTGCAGAGAATGAAAACACCATTTTACCACAGTAAGAGGTCAAGAACTCACTGATAAACTCAGCTGAATGTTTCCAACCTTTTCAGGTTGAAGAACAAATGCAAAAGCAGGGGTTGTGTTACAAAAGCAGGCACTTTTATTTAGATTATTTAGGGACCTTCTGAAACAGACTGCAGAGATGAGTAATGCTGTGGGCCCTTACACACAGAAACGAGGATGTGCTGCACACAGAGACCACTCCACGTGTTCCCCCCCACAGTTTCCAGCTGAGGAAAGGCACCCCCACCTCCATATTGTGCATATTGGTAAGTTGGTGGGAGACAGAGGGAAGTTGTGTTTTTCCCGCACTGCAATTCAAATGCAAAACTCATTTATGACGCCCAACGGGAAATCCTGGATAATTCTGAAGAGCAGAAACAGAAAACAGATAAAACCGCTAATTTCTGAGATAAAAAGTTATTTTTTATTTTATTTTATTTTATTTTGCTAAATATTTTAGTTGAAATCACTAAGAAACCAAGATTTAACTAGCAATTCTGAGATGTTAAAATGGTAAACTCTGTGTCTGAATCCAACCTGTTTACAGAGTGAGTCTGAGCCGTTTCAGAGGATGTGGGAGGAAACTCAAAGCTGATTAACACACCGGGCTTTACTGGCCGTTTGCACACTTTTTCTATTACTGGTTTCAGCTAATAAGATGAAAGGTTGAAAGAAACATATTGTTACTTAATATCATCACATGACCCACGGCAGAATGACAATTGATAAAAGCCAGGGGTGTGCAAAAAAAGATTCCCTTAAGAATCCAGATTTTAATATACTATGATTCATAATCAATTCAAAATGTCGCAAACTTGATTTTAAAAAATAAAGCAAATACGCTGTCTGTCGACTTCACAGGACGCTCTGACGTCGCCATGCAGACGGTAACACGGGAGAAAGCAACAAAACAAAGACGAAACGACAAAAATTAAAGAGAGAGATTCGACTGGTCCTGTCTTTGTTGATGGCAAACATCTGAACATTTTTTTTATTATTATTATTATTTTACCAAATACCAAGAAAACAGAGCTTGACATGAGCTGCACAGTGTGCAACATTCGCAAAACACAGATTAAGAACATTGAGAACTTTCACAAATTCACAAAGCTAAAGCAGCTGAGCTACGTTCGCCGTACAGAGCAACCAGAGGAGTGCTCTGTGATTGGTCAGAAGTTTGTCGCCGTGTTTTATGCAGAAAGACGTTCTAACAGCAATGTTGATATTTCGCTAAAGCCAGTCCGCTTCCAGTGTCCGGTTGTTTGTATCTCCAGGCAACATGACTACGGGACGTTTATCTGACGTGGTGCAGAATTATGTATGCTTCTTACAATTCTTTGCTAAATAATTGCAAAGACTATCAAATGGCTAAAAATCTCTGGATGGAAATTTGCAAAGCAATTATCCACAGAGGAGGCTGTGGTCAGAGAAGTGTAGGGTTCTCTCTGTGAAAACAAACATTTAAAATTTAATAAACGTGTCACTTTATCTCCATTTTGTCATTCCACCTTCCAAAGCAGACTGAAGTAATTCATGAGGATCCTTTACACACCAAGAGGTTTAAGCAGAAATCATTATGAATAATTGTTTTGACTTGAAAAAAAATAAATTTTGAATCTAATTGTGGCCCCAAAAACTAGAATCAAATCGTACCGTGAGTTAGTGAACGATTCCCACCACTAATAAAAGCTCTCTCATTTAATAATACTTTCATTGTCAGCAGCTTAATGGGGTCATATTTGAATTGCTGGCCCCTTTCAGGGCCCAAACGTCTGTGCTGGATGGTGAGCTGTCCACTCAGCACTGGAGTTGGGTTCAGAGCCTCTCAGATATCACTGGAGCCGCAGAAACCAAAACCTACTTAATAAAACATGAGCGTTGCTCATCCAGAGAGCCTCCAATGGGGTTGTATGATAGGCTCTGAAAACAGAAACAGGTGGGGTCATGGAGTCTCGCATTATCTAACGCTCCCATCACCCGATTCACCACAGCAGACCAGGTTGTCGCAGTGTCACAGTGTGAGTGCTACGGCCAACTCTGATGCAGAAACGTATCAACACCGCTTCATTGGGCTTGCTAACGACGCTGTTCAATGCAAACCAGATTGTCCAAAGTGGTTCAACAGCTTAATGAGACTTTAAAGGTTCCTGTGTAGATATGCTGACAGAGCTTTCTGCCACCGAGAGAAAAACCAGCGATCACAAACAAAACCCAAAGCACAGCCTGAACAACGGTGGGAGTGGAGTTACCCAGGTTGGAGGAAGCCCGGCCCTGAGCCGCCCTGTCTTGCAGCTCCTGAGCAATCTCTAACTGGCTTTGGTGGTACTGACGGGCCCTCTCCAGGTCCTGGAAAAAGGTCACAATAAAAATGACATTCATCAAGTTGTAGTTCAGGAATGACGAACTGCGGTGAGCGTCTTGAAAAGGTTTTCTGCCCACCTGCATGCATCGAGCAGCGTGACCCAGACCGGCGTACGCCCTCATCTCAATCGATCTGTCCGACAGTTCCCGTGCCAACTCCAGCACCTTGGTATGGTAAGATATGGCCTTGTCAAAGTCCCGCTGCGAGTGGTAGGCGCTGCCGAGGTTGCTGTACGCCCGGGCCTCCTCTCTCCGGTTCTCCAAAGACTGCCAAAGACATCAACACTGTATTGATAAAGTCCTGCTATTCATGACAAGACATACTGTACATTGCTGCTAAAAATGAAAAAAGTTGAAATATTTGCTGTTAGCAAAGGTCGTCTGGTGACATGGAAAATAAAACCAACAACTATTAGCCAGGACTTATTTAATTTGTGGCCATGAATTGCTATAATTAAGTTGTCCCCACAAAATAAATAAGTTGTTTCCATGAGACATTAAGTCGTGGCCATGAATAACACATCTCCTTACCATGAGTCACAACTTAAAATCTCGTGGAGACTAATTAAGTCGGGCTCACAACTTAATAATCGGTGACCACAAATTAATAACTTATGCCCAGGAGTAAATAAGACATGTTATAGTAAAGTTGGTCCCACAAAATAAATAAGTCATTGACAGAAGTTATCTAAGTCGTGGTCACAATTTTATTTTTCTTCCATGTCACCAAAAATCACCATAGCTGACAGACTTCAAGAAAATATTTAGTTTGTAAGACTCTAATATAAAAATGCACGTTTGTCCACATGCCAACTAAAGATAACCTAAAGAGATGATTTTTTTAAAGAATTTGCATCCTCATAAAAGTCCAGCTCAGCAATTCACTAGCTGCACATTCCACACATTCCTGTCCTTCTAAACTGGCACTTAGTATAGCACAGCATAGCATAGTATAGTACAACATAGTACAGTATAGCAGGGTATAGTATAGCATAGCATAGTATAGTACGGTATAGTATAGTGTGGTATAGCGCAGAACAGCATAGCATAGTATAGTGTAGCATAGTGCTGAACAGCGTAGTATATTATGGTGTGGTATAGCACACTGCAGCACAGCACAGTGCAGTATAGTGTAACAGAATAGTATGGTGTAGCATAGCATTGTGTAGCACAGCGCAGCACAGTATAGCACAGTACAGTATAATGTAGAATGGTTTAGTGTATGGTTTAGCATAGTGCGGTGTGGCATAGTACAGTATAGTATAGTGTAGTGTTGCACAGTATACTATGGCATAGCATAGTATAGTGTAGCAAGGTGTAGTATTGTATAGTATTTGTGTCCCGTTTTGAATGATAATTTCTCTGCCACAATAATACATTTTAAAAAAGTGGACTAGTTTTCATTTTCATTGTTTATCCTAAGTACAAAAATGTTCACTTATAGAATCAAAGGCAAATATTCTTCTTATGGATTAAACATTTACTTTGGAATTAAAGACAAATGAAGGGCGAAGCAAGAAATGACCACTATACAGAAAGGAACTGTTTGATTTGACTATAATGCTGAACGATGTCTCCAAAGTGTCAAATGGGATTTAACTGACAAATAAAATAAAACAGGCATTTCTTACTTAATGTTATTTTCTTAAAGCTCCCTCTGTAAAATAGTTCACAAAGACAACAGTCTGAATTTGATTTAAAAAAAAAAAAAGTAGCAGATTTATTTGGAGGAATTTAGTGGAAATTCAACACCAGCAGACTACTGATGCCAAATGGGGTCAAAATAACCTTTTTCCTTCAATCTTCATCGCTGTGAGGTTACAAGCTGGGAAATAACAAAAGGGAAAAGTCCAAAAGGCTGTTATGAGACCATTAAATTGATTTTCACATGGATTTAATGGATTTTATTGGGATTTTATCTGATAGAACAACACTCTGGTGCAATTTTGTTAGGTAAAAGGAAAGAGATACAGGGCTTAAAAAACTATATTCACATATAAAAATATGTTTATATATATAAAGAAGAAAAGAAGGAGGAGTAAATTTCCACCAAAAAGCTCAGAAATTAGCTAAAATTGAGATTAATCTAATAAATTTCCATGCTTTTCTAGAAAATTTCTGAGATTGATCTCATAATTTCTGCGTTTCCTTTCCAGCAAATTTCTAGCAAAGAGTTTTTTGGTGAAAATATCTACAATGTCCCTAACATGCCATCAGATAGTTCACCATCATGTGCTACTTTTTGTTGTCCTGTCACAAAATCACCTCAAAAACATTAACAGAACCACATAATGCAGCATAATGTGGGAAAAAAACCTGAAAGGTGGGTGAATACTTCTCACGTCACGTCTCTCGTACCTTTGCGATATTGAGGTGTTGCTCGTGACACTGGACGGCGTTGGTGAAGTCTCCCAGTGCGGTGTAAACGGCACCCATGTCGCCCAGCTGGCGCGCCTCAGACAGCTGGCAGCCAGTCTGGCGGGCCAGCAGGACACACTGTTTGTGGCTGGCCAGAGCGTTGGGGTAGTCCCCTATGGCGGTGTACACATGGCCCAGGCTGCTGAGGGCCCCCGACGCCGCCTGCAATCACACAGTATGCACAATCACAACTCACACAAGCAAATACAAGGACATGCTGGTCATAGTGGGGAGAGGAAAATGATCCTTGACCTTCCAATTTGGCAAGACAAAGTAATACCTGGTAGAAAATAAGGATAGTTACCCAAAGGATTTCAGTCTTAAATGTCTTAATGTCTTTTGACATTTTGTGAAATCCATTTATCTGTCGTGAAAAGTCATCCAGGTCCTGATGGACCATGATCCCGACCATCACACCACCGCCTCCACGTTTGACTATGGTGTTCAGTTACCAAAGGATGTTTTCACACTTGATAGTCCAGAAAACTCATCAACACATTTGCTCCTTTTTCAGCTGCTGCGGTTCTCTTTCACACTGCACCGTTAATCAAACCTGTTCCTCACCTCACCTGTGGTGGCGCTGCACCAAGAACTACTGAATGAAACAACAAGAAAACCTCTGAAGATGTTATGACTGCATCCTTAAACTCCAGGGACTCATGAAGATGTTCTTTGGCCAACGTGATACAGACATTTGTGTCCGTTTTACATTAAGATCCATGCAGTTTTTCATGAACGTTATCGTTGCCCTGTCTCTTTATTGATGTTGAATCATGAACAAGAACCTCAGTTCTGAGGATTGCTGTGCTTTTGATTTATTTTTAGTTTGTTTTCTGACCAGCTACTGATGGTCTCTTTAAGTCATTTTGGTAGGCTGACCACTCCTGGTAAAGTTCTCCATGTTCTCATGTGTTTTATTTTTGTCTCATTTACTAATGACTCTCACTGTGGTTCGCTGCAGTCCCAAATCCTTAGAAATTTATGCGTAGATCTTTACATACTTAAATATGCCACAGTGTTGTTTCTCATTTGGTTTTTTATCAATTATTAGTAAGAAATAAAATAATGGACTAAAAACTGCATTTTGTATTTGCTCTCACAAAAATCTGTTTGATGGTTTGAAAGATTTAAGTATAAAAAACCCAGCAAAAACAACAGATGAGGAAAAACCTGTTTCAACACTTTGCAGTTACATAATAAAACAATGACATAACGTGTTGGCCGGTCAGTATGACACAACACTTCCACTGCCCTGCAGAAACAGTCCTGTTTTCCTGGCAGCAGCCACAATGACTTTAATTTGTCGAGTTCCAACGTAACACAGATCCCCGAACACACAGGCTGATGAAATTATCCACAAACTCTGTCCTGAAGTGAAGACCAGTCCTGTAAGAACACATGCAATCACAGTCACTGCAATCATGCTGCTTGGTTTTGGAGTACAAGCAGGAGTCGCACTCTGAATCAGGCCTAACAGTAACAACAACACACCACTTTGAATTTCTATCACTCACCAGAGGATGGGAGCGTTGCACCACTCCCATCCCAGCCTGGAGCGCCTCTCACTGGGCACTCCAGGTCAAAACCTGCCCCCCTCCCGCAACACCCAGGAGGTTTGGCAGGTATCACTTGGTTATTATTTTTATGCAAAAAACAAAACAAAAAATCCCCAAAAAACCAAACTTAAATAAACTCAGTTGTCAATATTTTATATTGAAGAAAATAAAATGTGTGAAATGACACACATTAGATCCAGCTTCAGTGACCTCTGAGAAGAAAAAAAACTGTAATCCTTCATTTAACCAGCCACTTACCAGACAATACACAATCACATTACATTAAATCGGGGCCTTAACGAGCGCTAAAAAGTGTCACTGAAAACAGCCGGTCTGACCTTTTAGAGGAATTTAGCCCGTCTAATTAACACGAGGACGCCCTGCTCTTTTCATCTCAGCCCGATGTGTATTCATGAGTCTGTCTGCGACGACAGAAAAGCCCAATTCCCAGCATGGTGATGAGTGCAAACACATAAAATCCAGCTGACATATCTCCGGCCGAGGAAAAGGGAAATTTAATAAATGACGAGCAAGCCTGTGTGTGTACAGTCAACTAGCCTGACAAGAGTTTGATTTCCCTCAAGGAGGAATATTTTTTTCTTCCCTGCAGCAGAAAACACACACACACATACACACACACACACACACACCCTCTCACATACACACACACATAAAACAAAAATAAAAAAAATCCAATCATGTCGTGTCTGGGACTCTCAGGTTCTGCCCTCAATGTCTGGATTGTTTATTTCAACTTGAGAAGGAGAAACTGAGAGAGGAGAAATAAAAAAACATAAACAAAACATCCATCCTCTCACAGCTTTATATCCGTTTCTTTTGTCGCTGTGAATAAATCTAATCAGGAGAGGTAAAAAAACAAACAAAAAAAACAAAAAAAAACCAACAAAAAATAAGGGAGGAAACCAGATCGGGAAAGGCAAAATCTAACACACTTTTTTCAAAAAAGTAAATGAGCAAAGACGGAGGAATATTGGTGCTGGCACTCCGTTGCCCTGAGCTCGATAAACGAACCGGAGCGGATTCGGGAGCTTCGGAACAGTTGAAGCTCGATCGCGTGGAAAAGAACAAGGTTTTACCCTCGGCGAGGCGTTCTGGAAAGAAAAAAAAACTATAGTTGATGTAAAACTGGCTTAACTTGCTTCATGTTAGCCTCTGCGGTTAGGTGATGAAATCTGCCTGCCCAAATAAAGCGGGAGAAATCTGAGGCAAGACCCGAGTTTCCTCTGCCAGGTTTTCTGTGTGGGAGATCCAGAATTCTAAACATTTAAACTCCCATCGTTTTCATACTGCTTCTTAATCTTATTTTTTATTTAAAGAAGCTAACTGGACACTTTTGAAGCACTTAGCAAATCAGCACTGATCACCGTTTCATTTATTTGATCTGATTAGATCAATCTTAAAGTCTGCATATGCAAAGAAAACAAAACAGATCTCACAAGCTGCTGCATCTGCAAATAGCAGCTTTCAATCATGTCTTTTAGTTCACTGTAAGCAGAGGAGGATATGTGCGCCGCTAGAGAGAATTTTTTCTGATTGCTTTTGTCCTGTTACTCTTAAGAAAACCAGTTTTGACTGACTAATACTTATAATTATTACAGTGGCCTGCCAGAACACTGCAAAAACACAAAAGTATTTTTGGTCTAGTTTCTATAGTGCAAATATCTTAGTACGGTTGAAATAAGACAAAACTAACTCAAGTAACTTTTCAGTAAGGTATAGGAGTTTATTTTAAGTAAATAATCCCTTAATATTGATGAAAAAGTTCCACTGTAGATTATTTCACCCGTAAATATGAGGAAAGTTTCCCTTTTAGAAGTAGAGATGAACCTGTGGAACATGGACTCCAAATTATTTGCAAGAATTTTGCCTATTTATTTTTGTAGAGCATATTGTAAACTTTCTGAAACACAGGCCTAAGTCTTTTTTATTTTTTGCCAAAAGTTATTTGTTTGTGCAAAAAGAGGAAAGAAAATAAATAAATAAATCTCTTTTAAAAAAAAAAAAAGTATTTAGGTGTGCGGGGAGAAGAGGGGGGGAAGGAATCACTTTTGTCAAAAAATAAGCCATTGTTTCAGGAAGGAGACAATATATAAAATATATTAAATAAAACTCATATTGGGAAGCTGAAATCCTGGGTGCTGCTGCATTTTAGGTCCCAAAACAACATTTCACCATGTGTGAACATGACGTCAAACAAAAGCTTCCCAACAGCCTCCCACTCAATGGGTTTTGCTTGACAAAGGTAAATGTTTGCTTAATTACTTCCAACTGCTCAAATTTTGTTTTTTATTATTGTTTTTTGTTGTCAAATGAGTGACTCGGTTAAAACGACAGCAGCAGATGTGCTGGACTCAGTTGTCTAGCTGAGGCCGTTTCCCCCGTTTTCCCGTCTGCCCCTGCAGGTTAAACATCAGTTCTCAGCAAGCTGCGTCTTTGTTTGGATGGAGGCACTCTGCCGCACAGTGAGCCGGGCAGGCGCGGCAGGAGGATGTAGATTTCTGTGGACGACCACGTGCCAGCCAGCCGCCTCAGGCTGAGCACCTGTGGATGGGGAGGCTCAGTGACCTGCCGTCGGAGAAAAGAGCGCCGAGACGGAACAAAAAGTTTATGTCGTTTCAGAACGGCTTCCAGCTCAGTCTGTGCCAATATGAGATACAAGAATTTGACATAAAAAAGTTCACGGAAGCTTCAACTTGACATTAAAAAAAAAACACAAAACGGCACAAATACATGACTCTACATGCCACGTGCTTTCATTCAGATGAATTGACTCCAGCGTTCATTGTTTTTTCTAGCAGGTGTTCCATTATGCGCCAAATCTGAGATAAAGCCTCGTGTTTTATCTCGGTCGGATCCAGTGGAGCCTCTGAAAATGTAAAAAGGTGATGGAGCTGCTGATTGGGTTTATTGACTTATAATTAGGGCTTATATCATGTCATGATAGAAGTGTTGCCAAACAGATGACGTGACTTTTCCTGTTTTATCCACAGTTTTCACTCTGGTATTATTTTTTAAAGCAGTTATGAGGCACAGAGGCCAAACCTGTTACTCAACAGGTTATTGCTAGGTAACCAACGCGAGTTAGTTAGTCGATACCTTGCTCTGATGGCTGTGAGAGGTTGAGCAGCTAAAACTGTTCCTACAACCCCCAGAATGCTGTGCGGCTCAAGACCAGAGTTCAGTCAAATTATTTTATCTGACGTGTTATCTATTGATCTTAATCACATCTATCACGACATGTTAGTGATTTACTGTACAGCTCCAGTTACAATAAATCAACCTGTCCAGATGAATCTGATTTTGTGTTGATATTCATCAGAAATATTGAGTGTAGATTTAGATTCCTGTGTGGAAACAGAAAAACTAAAGTGTGTGAAGTTAGTAGTTATGAATAACATTTGCCATCAGATTTTCATTTCTTATGATTGCAGTACAAACATGGCCAGCAATGCTCTGAAAGGTTTCTGGAAAACATTAAAACTGTTGGCAAAATGGAGGATACAAATGAATTTTAAAATTAAATGAAATAGAAAATAAAATCATTGACTTTGTTTTGTAGAGTGCTGTAAGCATTTGTCGTTTCCCAGATTTAATCTGTTTTTGCTTTTTTTGTGTCACACTTTAATGTTTCAGATCATTGAACAAATTTGTAGAAAAGCAGTTTGGATGCACTTCAACATTTTGACCAGCTATTTCTGTGATTCTTCTGTCTGTGTGTCATTTGGCGTGTGTGTGAGTGTGTGCGTGTGTGGGGGTGTGCCCGCGTGTGTGTGTGTGTGTGTACCAGGTTTTTATATCCTTATGGGAACCTATTTCTGTCTACAATGTGGGGTTATGGGGACCATTGCTCTTTGTGGGGACATTTACTTAGTCCCCATGAGGGAAATTGTGTTTTTGGGTTAGTGGTTAGGTCTGTGATGGGCTAGGATTAGGGTAGGAGTTAGCCTGTAGAAATTAATGTAAGTCAATGCGAAGTCCCCACAAGTGATGAAAACACGACTGTGTGTGTGTCCGCGTGTGTGCGTGTGTTAATGTTTGAAAGTGAATTTTAACAGAAGCTGGTGATTTTACGTATATTTTCTGTTGAAATACTAAGCTACCATTACAATGATACTTTCTTGTTCACATGGTGAATGTCTAAATTCAGAATGTGAATTATTATTGGTCACACTCAACATCAGTGCAATATTAATTCTTCTGTTATCCATTCATCACACTGACATTTTGCTCTTCTGACACATTCATGTGATGAAATTATTGTAAACTATTCAGAGTTCTCCATGAATTCAGACTTTTCTCTTTGAGGTTTGGTATAAAATTATAAAATCTAATTGAATTCTGCTACTTTCCAGCTTCACAGTGATTATAACATATCCATAACCAGCTACAGGAAAGTGTTTTTCATGGACCTTGTTTCTCCACTCCTGTTTCCTACTTTAAGAACACATGCAGAAAATGTTTTCCTCTGTGAAGGCAGGAAAACAACAGAGGAGAAAATCTGATGGACGTTCTCAACAGACTCCACAGAAAATGGATTTTTCCCCCCTTCCGCCTTTAGACCAGCCAGGATAGAGAGACAGCAAGGAGGATGGAGGTATAAGAAGTGATAAATAATAAATCAGTCTCACCCTGGATCATAAAAATCCAGCTGTTGGGAGATGAGGTTTAGTGAAATCCCAGTTTTTTGTTTTAAATTATTTGTTTTTGTCTATAGAAAAACTAAAATAACCTTTTTGTTTTCCTGAGGTCACTTTTTTGTGTGCATATCCAACAAAAAATGACTAAATTACAAAAAGTTCTATTCTTTAGAGTCTTCTACAATCTGTTAGGATCTTTTAAGTAGTGCAGAACTGTGAAGCTGAAGAAAATGTAATTTTTCAAGCGTGGCATGAATTTGTTTTTAACCCTTTAAAAGAAGATTCGCTACATCCAACTGCATTGAGAAGTGACTTATTTAGAAAATAATGTCCACTCCATGTGAATAAGACATCCAGTTTGTTCATGAAGGCCTTATAGGATTGCTGGACAGTTTTAAGCTACATTCACACAGAAGGTCCAAATCATATTTTTTTGTCAAAATGTGACCCATTTCACCCCAATTCAGATCTTTTCTACCCTCAAAAATCTGATTTGTTCCACTTGATACTAAATTGGACATGTATCCGACCGTTTTCAAAGTCTTTGCAGTCTGAGTGGTCCTGCTGCATTTTATCCAACTTTTACCTCATTGAAGACAGACATGCGTTATACTTCTACATCAGAAAAAGTCAGATGTGGTAAATCAGAATGAAAACAACGGCTGAAGCAGGACGCTTGACTTATTATTTTCCTCTGTCTTTGTTATGATCTCGTGATAGTACTGTCTGCTCCTGTTGCTCAATAACTTTAAAATCGATCCACAGACTGTGGCGTCTATTATTATCTGTAAACACTGCGCTGCTGTTTGACATCAAAGTTCTTCTGTACCTGCTGGTTGCTTTGGGATCGTAAACCGATATTCCGCTTGTGATCCCATTTAACTAGTAGTCTGAACGACCATGCAAATAAAATAAAATAAAATAAAAATGGACCTAAACATAGCCATAAAGACTTAAGTTCATCTATGCACAGCATCATGAAGACCCAAGGGTCAGCAGAAAGGTCAGGGAGGAAGTTGTGGGGAAGGTGAAAGCAGAGTTAGCTTATAAATCAAGACCCAATAGGTTTAATGATCACAAAAGAAAAAGAGTTCAGTATAGCAGCAAACCAACAAGAACACGTCCACCTGAACTGAACGGTGGACTGAAAGCAGCAGCCGGTGTTATCTGAGTGCAGTGCAGACATACTTCTCTGTCCTTGAGCTTCATGGCCAGCACCAGCTGGTTCCTGTGGTGGGCCAGCGATTCTCTGTAGCTGCTTTTAGAGAACAACGCCGAGCCGAGGTTCCCGTGAGCCCGGCATTCACCCGACTGGTCTCCTGCAAAGTTCAACGTACTCCCCGTAAGTCACTTTTCACACGTTTTACACATTATTGTCCTTCTCGTTGCTCCATACCTAGAGTCTTGGTCACCTCCAGGTCCTGCTGCATGTGAGCCATGCTTCTCTCCACGTCTCCGAGGTTCCAGTACGCCGAGCTGAGAGCGGAGAAGACGGAGCCGCGCAGCTTCAGCGAGCACGTGCCGATCTTCAGCCCCGCCTCCAGCACCACCACCGAGGCGCCGTGGTAACCGTGCGTCAGCAGCTCCTGGCCGATGACGGACACCACCACGAACGGGCTCTTGTCCAGCTTCATCCTCTGAAGCTGCTGGTAGGTGGGCTCAAGCGTGTCTGCAAACAAAATGATGTCATTTAGAGAGAGATAAGCATCCGAGAACCGACGGAGATTCACTTCGTACAAATGAGGCAACATGAGTTGTGACTGTGACCCTTCACTTGTGTTCAATACGTTTCACTCCACTGATGAAGGAAAGGCCTTCAGTATGATAATAGATGTCGCTAAGGTATGACGGGCCATTGTAGATAAAAACAAAACAAAACAGAAATAAATAAATTCAAATTTTATAGAAAAAGCTATGAAATTTTAGAGTTTCAAAGGTGAACATTTTTTCAATATTTTAATTTCAGAAATTCTGAGATTTGACTTATTAAACCCAGAAATTTCCTTAACAGAAAATGTGTGAGCTTATTCTCAAAAATTTGTTTTTTTTTTACGTTTTTACACTAATGTTTAATTTTTTAAAGTCAAACTAGTGTTTTTTTCTAGAAGATTTTTTTAGGATTAATCTCAAAACTCTTTTTTTTTTTCTACCAAATTTTCAACTTTTCCAAACCAAGAATGTCCTAGATTTTTCAAGCAAATTTTTTGACTTTTCAAATTCAGAAATGTCCTTCTCTTTATAGAACATTTCTTAATTCTTTGGCACAAATTTACTCCTCCTCTCTTTCTTTCCTGTCTACAGTGTCCTTCATATGCCATCGTACTGAAGTGATATATACCCTACAAATAATATTTCTGAGAATTGCTAATTCATGTCAAAAGACCATTTGAAATGAATGATCTCATTCTGCTACCATAGAACTCAGTCGGTTTTTGAACTGATTCATAATTTTTCAGCGGTTTTACTTTTTAATAGAAATGATTTACTATCAATACCCACTTGCCTTTTTTCTCTTCTCTGAAATATGTGTGAAAAATTGAAGAGAATTCTCTTCCAGTCATGAAAGTTTTATCTAAACATTGTTTGCGTCGACATTTCACTCCTTGCAGATTAAAAAACTCTTTGAAATTGTCTATTTTGGCCTTGAACACGCAGCATGGTACTGGAACTCACAACTTTAATGGAGACAAAAAGAAACACACAGAACCAAGAGGAACCTCCAACCCAATCTGGATCGGCCGGGCTTTAGCACCCGCCTTCTGGATTTTATTTAAAAGTTCCAGAAAACTTAGTTTTTGTTGACACACCTGTGTGTGAAGGACAAAATCTTATTTAGCAATCTTACTTTTTGTACTGTTCAAAATTAGCTTTTCGTTTTTCCAAAAACCTAAAATTGTGGATAAATTAAATCTATTATCTATTATCTATTATCCCTCTCCTCCACAAAATAACAAAATGGTTCTAATAAAAAGCTTGATGGTTTTGATTTGATCTGCGAGAAACTGTTTGTTTACATGTAAACATCTTGGTTGGGAACGTCACAAACAAATTTCCTGAAGAGTGTCGTAGATTAGAGAAGAAATACCTGTGGATTATTACAAACTTACTTTAAGTTTGATAGGATTTTTATTCAATTTCAGATGTGATAAAACATCTTGATTAAAACATCTTTAATCAAGATGTTTTATCACTGCAGTGCATTAAATTTGTTGTGGTTACACATTTCACTAAGGTTTGGAGTGAGCTTTTATTCTTGTACCTGGACTTCCTTTATCTCTCCAAAACCACAAAGAATCTGTAACTACAACCTCTACAGGTTTGACTAATCTGTACGTTGAGGTCAGACAACATATAGTCACGAATATTAATTCTGTCTGAAAAAATATACCAATTACCAAAAAAAAAAGAACAACAATAAAAACAAAAACAAATTCCATCATGGTACAAAGGAATCCAAGGAATCAAAGAGTCAATCAAACAAAGGTCCAGAAGTCTAACATGGGGAATCCAGTGTCGCTCATCAGTAAAGAAAAAGATCCTCCATTTTGGTAAGCTGCAGTAAATGCTTATGAACATGTGAAGTCTCATCTGTTCTTGCATCATTAATCAAGACATTTTGTCATAAAAACAAGCAAATGAAAGAGTCTTTGGATGGTGATGGGAGTGTGGTGTAATATCCAGCAGCAGCTATGACAACATGACTTGAAACTGAATCCTGGAGCGGAGCGGCTACCGCAGATGTGATACATGACAGGGAGGTAGTTCTGCCACCCAGCAGCAGCCGTCCTCAGAACTTCATCCTCTGTAATCTTCAAAGCAAGCGATCCTCCATGTGTTACTGGGATCACAACACTGGGGTAAGCAGCAGGCGGTCCAACAGGTGGGGCCACAGTGAAGGCCAGTGGAGGAAGAGGAGGGAGGCAGAGACCGACAGCGGTGAAGAGGAGGATCCTTCTCAAGATTCATGTCTTTTTTTTAGAGTTCTATAAAAATTAGAGATGTCTTACATGTTGACACCCCTTCTCCCAAGGCAACCTCTTTATTTAGTTTATGCTTAGCAAAAATTGGCATCAACAACGACAGTTTGATGTAACTGTCAGCATCCTGACAGGAGTTTGAGGATCAAATGATAGACGTCCAATGTTTCGCTTCTTCAGTTTCTGTTTTTGACAGATTTTAACTTTATAAGTACATCCTGCAAGATTTGTCCTGAAGGGACAAGAGGGAGACACACTGACAAGCAACATCTGATGCAACGGGTCTGATAAACCAATGTTAGGGAGCGTTCACACCAGTTCTGTTTAGTTTGCTTTAATCCAACTCTACTAGTTTTGTCTAGAAAGTCCGGTTTGGTTGGGGAGATGTGAATGTGTAATCAAACTCTGATGAAGATCAAAAAGGTGACGTCTGCTCCACTAGCAAACCTCGGTCTGGGTTCTTTTGAAATTAACTCTGACGCTGTTTGAATGAACATGTGAACGGGACTCCAAAAGCAGGAAGCAGACTACTGTACAACTGCTACAGTCTGACCACACTCCAATTTTTGTTCACATTTCGGGAAGAAGGAAGCTAAGGTCACTGTCTTCTTCTGAGATTTTTATGTCATTTCCTTCAATGGTTCTTGTTCCAGCGCCACCTCAGGCGAGGAAGTGAACAGGTTTTCACAAAGGGTTTGGTTTGTTTGACACTGCAGTGTGAAAGTGAAACGCATCATCTGAAAATGTAACAAATGTTGCAATTTTGGTTCCCAAGCAAACCAAGTCTACCAGACTGCCAGATGTGAAAACACCTTTAAAATAATCATTTTCTTTCTTTAGTTTCAAAATAAGGCAACCTCTAACTGGTTGAGGGGCAACTTAATGAAAATCAGCTATGTTAGATAATTTAAACAACAACTAATGGAACGATCACTTATTCTTATATTCTTACTAAGTAAGATTACATGGCAGCAGTTTTTACCCTTTATAAGTAAAGCGAACTCACAAGACCACCCTGGAAATAACTAAATATGAATGACATACCTGAAGTTGTTATGGTTTCATCTTGTGTATGCTTCTCTTCTGTTACATCAAAATACTTTGCCTCATTTCCTGCCTTCGTCCTACTTTTTCATGGTTTTCTTTTCTCTCATCTCTGTTTCAAATCAGAGGTTCTTCTGTTTCAGTCAGAATAATCACAGACACTTTCCATCACACTCCAACAGGAGTCGTCTACTGAATAAAACAACAAAACGAAAGTAGATGCTTTTTTTTTGTTGCTTTGAAAGGCTTCTTTGTTCCAGTATCTCTAACCTGGTTAAAACCATAATTTATATATATATTTTTTTGTTTCATATTTTTGTTGGATTGCTTCAGCATTGCTGTGGTTGAAAAGCAGAGTGAGGTTATCTATATGACTAGATTACCTCTGAGTGGTGATTTCATTGCCGCCTCCACCATGCCGACAAGCAGCTGGAGACTCTTGGGGTCCTGCGCCAGGCCCGACGCGAACGCTGCCAGCGCGTCGGCATGACGACCCAGGTACTGCAGGGCAACCCCTTGTCGAAAGTAAGCCTGCAGAGACAAAAATTTCTTTTGATCATTCAGTTTAAACATGTCGTATTTTGCTGGTTACATTTCCCATGGAAGGTCAATGCTACAAATTTGTAGCAATGATTTTGATTGGTTGCTGTTTTTCTTTTTTTTTTTTTACAGATCAGGCTCATATTAAACTGCCATGACATAGTAACATATTTTTCTGACAGATATGTAAAAAACAACAACATATTTTTAGAAAAGTTACGTACTGCAGCTCTAAATTTATATTTAAAATCTGAACTGTCAATCTGAGACACTTGGGTTGGATATTTTAGGCCCCCGATCTAAACTCTAATTTTCAGATAAGGACAGCTTGGTTTGAAGACCTAGTAAATGAAATTTGAAAACAACTTTTTGTACTTTTTCAAATTATCTTTGATGATCAAATGTGTTTGATGACATTCAATTGTGACGAAAAGGGAAAAAGTAGAATCTGTGAGGCTGAAATGCCTTTTCACAGCACCCTGTTGGCAACACGGCAGAGTTATTCAGCGATCTCCACCTGAACTGAACTGATTAAAAAGTCAATGCAGCATCGCATATACACACACACGCTCACTTCATTAGCAGCCCTCACACATTTTCTCAGCGAGATTAGAGACAATGAATCATGACATCAAATTCATGAGGAGGATCAAGCTGGATGCTCCACAAACACACTCTCCTACTGCTGACCTCACTGTAACTTAATTGTCTTGTCTACCTCTGTCTTCACATTCATTCTCCTCCTTCTCCCTCATTTATCATCCTACCCTCTCTGCTCCCGTTCAACTTTATCTGTCATTGTGCCGAGCGAATGAAGACAAAGAAGAGAGGAATTAGATTACGTGTTTACTCTCGTTCCCGCCCGCCACTTTGCGCGCCCACGCCACCTTTGTCCCGGCCCTCGTCTTTAGACAGATAGATTGAAACGAATGGAGTCAGCAGTCGGGTTTAATCTAATGGCTGAAGACTCTGGTTCTCTGTATGTTAGCGCTAATGCTAACTGTGAGCAGGTCCGGGTGTCATTTCACTTCTGATTAACGCAAAGTGGGATAAATTGTTAGGAGTTACAGCTGAGGCCTTGAAAGCTCTTTGTCAGACAAAACACGTTTATCGATGCAATCGTTGCAACGCATAAAATTAAAAGTCAACTTTTTTTTTTTAATAGGCTTAGGAAGCAAAGATTCTACCAGTGTTTTAAGTAAAATCTTTAAAAGTCTTTAAGGGGCAAGTCTATTTCAAGTCTGATTTTTTTTTTAAAGTAAGTCCAAAATAAGTCTTAAAGGTCTGAGAGGCTGACCCAACGGTCTGCAACATGTGGCTCCAAAGCTGCATGTGGCTCTTAAAGGCCTCCATAGAAACTCTTAATGGCTTTTGCCAAAAACAATAACGAACTGAGGAATATTTTTAAATATCAAGCAAATAAAAATGATTATTTTCAGATTCAAATCACAGTTTTGTGTGTGTCTTAAGGTCATTTCTGCATAGTGCTTCTAGAACAGAGCTGCACTAGTGTATTTGATTAATCGCTACAATTAATACAATTAATAGAATCGCTGAAAAGATTAATTAAATCAGTCATGATCAACTGATGTAATCGTCAACTAATTTAGTAATCGATTAATCATTAACTGCTGCATGCAGACTCTAAAGGACATTTACTGAAAGAACAACACTCACAGAGCTGCAATTAAGCCAAAAGTTTACAAAAAATATGTACATTTTGCATTTAGGATTAAAAAGTCCATATGTCAGTGTACATGTTCTACCCAGAAATCCTCAATAATTACATTATAACATGATGTGAAGTTCCAAAAAAGTCTATTTCGCATAATATCTCCCCTAAATATTCAGCAAGATATGAGCCCATGTGATGGTAGTCTAAGATTCCTCTGGTTTAGATTTTCTGAATAATCAAACTGGAAAAAAAAAAAAAAAAAAAAAAAATCAGTTTTCACAGTGAGGTCTCCGCTTTAAAGCAGCATCAGAAGGACAGATTCTCACTTTGTTTGAGCTCAAAGTGTCGATGCCAAGAGTCCATGCTGAGTGAGAGAGAGACAGCCGGCCGACCTCTGACCCCCATCCAAGCTGGAGAGGAGAGCAGCAGGTCTGGACCGGGATGGGCAGCCGAGTCGGTAGCCGTGGCGACATATGGATGCCCCACCTGTCTCCCCGACTCTACTTAGCACTTCCCCTCCCATCCGTCTCCTTCACACTGATTCGGCTTCTGGAAAGAGGATGCACTGCTCCCCGTACCGTCTATTCTTGAGCTTGTGGAACAGTGATTTCTATCAAACCACGATGATTACATCCAAGGAGGAATATTACAATCACAGAACGTATGCAATTATCTCTGCACGGCTGTGCGAGAGCGGATGTGTGTGCAGCACCACGTGTAAGGTGGGGATGTGTGCAGTGGTGGGAGCCAAGATATGTGCAGGTGTGTGTGTGTGTGTGTGTGTGTTGGAGTTTTTTAGCCCTATCTGGGGTGTGAACATGCCAGAAACTGACAGCAGGAAGAGTCTGCCTCTACCACCACCTACAGCCCCAATACACACACGCACACACATGTTTGTCTGGCTATCTTTGTGGGGACTTTCCATTGACTTCCATTCATTTCTACAGCCTAAACCTTACCTTTACCCTTTTCCTAACCCTAACC
>NW_006800375.1:293111-324685 GCF_000485575.1 Poecilia formosa
TCACCGCCTCCTCTCTGAGCATCCGAGGCACATCCTCGCCCTCTCTCCTTGTGTTTTTCGCAACAAACACTCTGAAAGAGCTTGTCAGATATCAGAGATTCGTCTGGACTGCAGGTATCTCCCACCGATTCCCCATCGGCCTCGCAGACAGACCCTTCACCGTCAGCTGACAGCGAAGAGATCGATAAAAAGAGACAGGGCTAATTTAGCTGCTGTGTACAGTACTACAGTCTGCTTAAATTAATGACGTATGGTGTGTGTGCGTGTGTGTGCGTGAGTATTCATTTCTCTCTGTGCACATAAAAGCATCCAGGGAGAGCTTTCAGCGGCTGCGGCTAATAATCGATCAGACGACGCGAACGAGGCTGCCCACTGTGAAAATGGAGGAGCGCTTCGCTCAGCGGCCGCTCCTCTGAGCTTTAAAACTTCGCCGTTTAGTTTCAGTCTCATGGAGTTCCTGTCAGCCGCAGCGGGGAGCTGCTTTCTTTCACATGAAAACATTTTTAAAAGCCCACTCCACACAAGCCGTTCACTAATAAACCGATAAACACAGCTCAGGAAACCAGACATTAGCAGCCAGAGAGCGGATGCATCCCTCTACAGGCGGTGGAGCTCATTTTGGCCTCGCATGTAGGAAGAAGGAAACGTCTCCCGCTGCAGTTTTAGCAACTTCTGCACTTTCATTTGTTGCTCTGCTCTGTGATGAACATCGTTTTGTACAGGTGCTACACCACTGATAGTCTAATAGCACCAATGTTTGTTGATTAGGGATGAGAAACAAACAAACAAAAAGAGAAAGATGGACTATTCTGATTCAATTAATAAACATGAAAATTTCATCTTAAAGTTAATTTGAGGTCTCATTTTCAGAAATGAAAAAAGGAAACTTGGAACCATGTGCAGAATGTTTGACATGGTTTATGGTGAACATGACATAATTTATCCTTCATCCACTACATCAAAGCAAACATGACTTGGAAAAAGTCTAGATTAGTCTAGAGTCTAGATTAACTAGATTAACTCTGTATTAAATTCAAAGAAATTGAACCAATCGTGGGACTCAACTAAAATTTTTGATAGCATTTGATAGCAGGGTATGTAACAAATTAATCCCAATTAATCACATTTAATAGAAAACTCTGTCCTGACAATATGAAAAACATTTTCAATTCAGAAACACCTTTTTTGCCTGAATTATTGAATAAATAGACATGAGAACATATGGATTTATACTAAAATACATATTCCGACATGGACTTAACGATATTTTCAGGTACTATTGCGAATTTAAGATAATAATGAAAGTAGTGATAAAAACGATTTATTACGCCTTTTTGTAAGGTGGCTGTGACTGCATGGCACAATAACAGCACCAAACATACAAACTGCTCTCATAAACTTATGTATCTGTAATACACTTCTTTCAGACACCAGTAGTCACATACAGAGTGTGATCTGTATCACTAAGCTACACAGAGTCTCTGCATTTAACCCTATTTTCAAAAGTATTGATATTTATTAATACTCCCATTGAACAAACAGTGGAGAAAATAGTAAAATATTAATCCTGACATCACAATAAATGATAAACAATAAATCCTCCCCTCATAGCGATACAAAGAAAAGTATTAAACTTTGCGTTGTAAGGACTTGTTCATATGAAATGAAACAGTAATTCTGACCTAAATGGAAAACTGAGAGCACAGGAAAAAAAATCATTGTAAAGCAACAAAGTATGACGGAAAGTCTAAGGGAGCCTCAAGTCGGTTAAAAAAAGAAACAACCCATAAATCTGAATTGAGATATTTCCGTCTATCACAAAGTGGAGAAGAGAATAAAAACCTTTCTGACTTCTGCTCAGCTCTAACGCAGAAACACATCAGTGAAAGCAAAACCCTGGAGTGCGAGCCATCCAGCGAGGGAGGTGTTGTACGTGTCGGAGCAAAGGATGCGCACCGGATGAACAGATGCTTCAATTACCGCTCGTAACTCACATTAATCGAGAGCAGATGGGAGCACAAATGGCGGCAGAAAGAGAGAGAGAGAAAGAGAGAGAGAGAGTAAGAGAGAGAATCACAAAAACACAGACGTGATAGAGATTGATGCATTTGGAAATCCCAGGATCTGTGCTAAAAACGCCCAGACGAGACCTTCACTCTGGATCTGGATGGAGCGAAAGCGGATCTGACCCGACTTCTTTCCTCCGCCTCCATCCTAAGTGAACACATTTAACAGATAGCAGAGGACGATGCTATGAGGATAAACACTCAGAACATGAGACATGCAGACATCGTATCTGCTGGTACATTCACAGGAGATGTTAGTTCATTGAGATGCTATTTCTGTAGGCAGGTATCTTAAGATCTAAAGGCTGTATCAAGACAGAAGTTAAAGTGATAGGGGGAAAAGTGTTTGCCCCTTTCCTGATTTCATATTTCTGTGCATGTTTGTCACACTTAAGTGTTTCAGAACATCAAATCAGTTTAAATATCAGTCGAAGACAACGCAGGCAAACATAAAATGCAATTCTGAAATGAAATACAAACCCTACATGGCTCTTTGTGAAAACGAGATTTCCCCCGTTTAAACGTAGCTGTTATTGTTGTTTATCACACCTGAATTCAATGTCTTCAGCCACAACCAGGCCTGATGATTATTGACACACCTGGTCTCAATCAAGACGTCACTTAAACCAGACCGGGGTGAAGCAAAGATCACCAATAGATTCTCACAAGCTGGACGTTGTGCAGAGATCCAAAGAAATTCAGGAACAAATGAGAAAGAAATTAATTGCCTGGAAAGGGTTAGACTGAAATTTCTAAAGCTTTGGGACTCCAGATCATCACAGTGAGAGTCGTGAACAACACATGGAGAAAACCTGGAGTAGTGAGGAAGCTAGGAGCGGCCGACCCATCAGAATGAACCCACCAGGACAGTCCAGCCTGAAACCTACCGAGATGAGCTTTTTCAAAAATGCCGTTTTTCAATTCAGCAAATTTATCTTCGAAATGTCAAATTGTGCAATTATATGGTCAATGGAAGTACAGTTAGTGTCCTGTTAGTTATTATCTATTCTGTTTAAAGTACAATGTAAAATATGTTATCTTCAGAAATTACTACAATACCCATAATTAAATTACAAATCTGCATTTTAAAAACTGCAAAAGTAACAGGAAGAGGCCGCATGTGTCCCAAAAGGAAAACACAAAGAAAATCTGAGTTGGATGTGCGATAATGTGAGGATGAATGCAAACAGTAGAGGCAGATATTCTAAAAATGAGGTTGCAACCTGCAGACGTAGTATCCACCTGTCACCTGTATAAACCATGAGAAAATTAGAAATGATAGAACAGAACTCAGAGTTTACACACATTTTCCAGCTTATGGAAAAAGACACACACACACGCATGCACACCTACACACACACACCTACACACACACACACACACACACACACACACTCACTAATTGGTGCTAGGTTAATCTGCATGAATATTTATCATCGTTTCTCTGGGACACTCGCTAAAATGCGATAATTGAGTTGGAGTGGCTATAAGCACCGTTTCCACTGGGGCCAATAAAGATGTTACAGGACCAGCTGTGGACTATCCAGTGGATACCACACCACACAGAAGTGTGTGTTTCACACACTTCTCATAGAACACACATACAGAAGTGTGTGTTTCACATAGAAGTGTGTGTTCTCATAGAACACACACTTCTATGTGAAACACACACTTCTGTGTGGTGGAGGTACAGCTGAAGATTTACATTCTTAGAAAGCGTTTTTTTCTTTACGAAAAGCCCAAACTTGTCAAGGTCACAGATGAGTGGACTCTTTCTGACACCCGAGTCTCTGATGCTGCACTTAACGTCGCTCGTCTTTAACAACTGCATTCATTTTTAACCAAGTGGGAGAAACATCTCAACTGTGAGTCTCGATACATAAACAAAACAAAAAAAGCCAACAATCTATCCTGAGTGAAGTGAGTAATCACTCTGTGGAAGTCTTCCACGTCCTCCCACATGAATGCAGCTGCTAGATTTGGCAGCTGCTCTTGTACTGTAATTGCACAATTCAGTTAGAACATAATGTGAATTAAGATGATGCAGGCAGGCGTTCTGTCATTGAGAGAACGCTGTGCTACTCCATCACACTCAGGTCACTTTTGCAAAGATGTGGCAGATCAAAGGAACAGGGACAGGAAGCATCAGGCTGCAGGTCTCACCTTCCAAACTTCACTCTTTGACTTCATTATTATTGGCTAATAACTTACAATAAAGACTTAAAGACAGCAGTAATGCAACTGAATAAATTATATATTAATGAATTATAAATAATTTCAGCAGTAAAATATTTCATATCACTTACTATTTTTATAATTTTACATTCTAATTGTATATGAGAGCATGAGTGTTATTCTTCAATATGTGTGTTTTTTTGTTTGTTTTTTTTTAACCAAAATTTAAACTAAAATAGCCACTTTAGGAGATCTGGGAAAAACATATTTGCAGACAAAAAATGTTTTTATTGTCCAAAGTGAAAAATGTATTGATTTTGGACACTTTTGACTTTATTACAGGGTTGATCTCTCAGAAAATGGTCTTTTTTTAATCTGTATATTCCAGTTAATGATTAATTAATTAGTAAATTGGTTGACGACTGTTTCAACAATTGATTCAACACGATTAATAAGCCCTACATGAGACGGCAACAACCAATACAACAGACTATAGTTAGAAACCAAACTAATACTGTGATGACAATAAGTAGATGGAATTGTTGCTTCCTGTCTTTTGGTAAGACAACTGAGAGCTACGGAAAAAGTTCCAGATAAAAAAGTTCTTATTTAGGACGTAAGATCCTGTTGTAGACAGAAAAAAACCCTCAAGTGTGTGTGTGTGTGTGTGTGTGTGTGTGTGCGTGTGCGTGTCTGTGTGCATTGTCTACTGGCTCAGGGGTCACGGGGTTAAAGAGGTGCTGCTGATGTGAGTGCTGCTACAGCAGAGGGAATTTATCAGCTTCTCTTTGAAATGTGATTTCTGGAGGTCAACCAAGAGAAGCAGCTGACATTTTTTTTTTTTTTTTTTCATTCTCTGTTTTTATCTGTCTTAAAGTGGTCCAACCTTAACTCGGCTGCAGCTGTTCAAACACCTGATCCCTGGCACTTACTCCACGGGCTTCCAGAAAACACTATTTGCAGCTTGAGCACACAAACATGCGGGCCACAAGTGTTACTTTCCACTAAGTGCATTTTAAGTCTGCCAGGATAAGCAGAGTGGGACGCCTGGGACTTTGACGCAAGACTGAATAAAGAAAGAAGGAAAGAAAAAAAAGGCATTCTCTCTGTCATAACCGAGTTAACCTCAGCGAACACACTTCTCTGGTCTCTGGGTGACAGAAAGCAATTCCCTTTTTTTTTTTTATCTTTAGGCACAGAACTCAAGTCATTCCCTTGATACTCTCCCGGATGTAAAAACACTCCCAGGCGCCGACACCCCATCTCTCTCTGGACCTAATCCACACACACACATCTACACACGCGCATATCGGCACTTGAATGGAAAAATATGCACAAAGGGGAATCAGGCAGGGCGTACCAGCAGCCTTCTGATCATGTTAACTGTATCACAGTGGAGGGGTTGTTCCTGGTTTCCTGGGTAATTAGGCTGCCACTCAACGGGAAGCTGCTGGATTTGTGGATATGGTTGTTCATTAACATAGGTCTGATTGCCCTGTGACCTTTAACAAAACAGAAGCATGTCTACCTGCTGGGGTCAACAACATTTTTTTTTCTTTACATTATTCCTTCCTCAAAAACATCCCTGGAGTGTTGCTTGATTCTTTCATTCATATTTGAGAAACCCTTTAGTCTCCCATGGCAACCATTCCGGGATGCCTAAACACGTCCGCTCACAAAGCCCCACCTATTTCCACAAAGCTTCTCCTTCTGAGCTGCAGTCTCCAAGCCGAGCTACACAGAGCTCCTCCAAACCCCCACTCAGCTCCTTCAGACTAGCCAGCAGCAATTAGCTAACACCTGGTGGAACCATCCAGCCCAACACTACTATAAAAGAAGTCAAAGGCTTAATGGAGGACCGTTGATGTGATAATGTGTCAGATAGCAGGAGCTTCTTAAAGAGACAGAGGCCCAATTTCAAGGTGTTATATTGAGAAATAAAATTTCTTTTGAGTCATATTTTATATTTGTAGCATTTTCATAATAACTGAAGGACTAATGTCTCAGCATGATCTAGAGAAACTCATCCATGTGTTTATCTTTAGCCGCATTGATTACTGCAACAGCGTCTTCACAGGTCTGACTAATAAATCAATCAAACAGCTGCAGCTGATCCAGAAGCTGCTGCTCGTGTTCTCACTAAAACCAGGAAGATAGAGACATAACACCAGTTTTAAAGTCCCTACACTGGCTCCCTGTAGCTCAGAGGATAGACTTTAAAATACTGTTGTTAGTTTATAAATCACTGAACGGTTTAGCACCACAATACATTAAAGATCTGTTATTGCTGTACCAACCATCTAGACCTCTCAGATCTTCTGGTTCTGGTTCTGCTCTGCATCCCCAGAACCAGAACCAAACAAGGAGAAGCAGCATTCAGTTTCTATGCACCACAAATTTGGAACAAACTTCCAGAAAACTGTAAAACAGCTGAAACACTGAGAGCCTTTAAATCTCAACTTAAAACCCACCTGTTTAAAGTTGCTTATGGCTAAATTAGGATTAGAATGCGGGTTTTGATGTCTTCGATGTTTTTAATGTTTTTATCTTTAGTCTTTATCTATTTATTAATTTCTTTTTATTTCTCTTTCTCACTGTTTACGTTTTAATGATGTAAAGCCCCCCCGGAAAATGTACATGATAACAACAGAAACGTAAGTGAATTTTAAAAGAGCTATATCTAGAGGTTAGAGTCCTTGTCAAACGGCGTTTTGACTAAAGTCCAAAAGGTTGGAGTCCCAGTTGACGGCGTCTCAACTAAAGTTCTACAGCTTTTTATTTCCCTTTCTCACTGTTTATTACATGCTGTTTTTATTTTAATTATGTAAAGTACTTTGAAATGCCTTGTTGCTGAAATGTGCTATACAAATAAAATTTGATTGATTGATTGATTGATTGATTGATTGATCATGCTATAAAATGGCACTATGTGCCTGGAAAACATATAACTGCTGCAGATCAGATACTAATAAAATACTAAATTTATACGAAATTTTACAAGTCGAATTAGAAAACTCAACAAGGCAATAATTATAATGCAATACAAATACTGTATTTTCTTAAAGGTACTGTAGGGGCTATTAATATTAGTTGTTTGACATATACAGCATTTCTATAACTGAAGGTAATATAATTACTTTATTGTGGTACTATGTGCCTGGAAAACACACAGTACCGCCCCTTTAACTGGACTTTTACTAGAGAACTAGCTTACTAGCATCATAAATTTGAAGTCAGGAAAAAAAAACTTCACATCTGTGAAATTACATAAATCTTCTCTGATGGTCCTACATAAAATTTTAAAAAGTCACCCGAAGTCCACCTGTGTGTAATTTAATGTTGGTACAAATCCAGCTGCTCTTGTGACGTTTGTTGATGAACAAACAGGAACACAGCAGCCACGGTTTGAAACAGGGTGAGGTTATAAAACAATATTCCAAAAAGCTTTGACCATCTCTCACAGCTCTCTTCAATCCATTCACTTGAAAGTGGAAATAGGGTGACACAAAAGCAAATATACCAAGACATGGCCATGCACCTAAAGTCAACAGGATTTATATCCTACTTTTATACAAAGTGGTTCAGGTTAATCAACACGCTGCATTCTAGTAAAACTTTCCAAAATAACACACCAGACAGCTGTCTGGTTCAGTGTAAACACACATTCTTCATGGCTTTAAACACACACCTCATCAACTCACCACCGTCCTTATTGTGTATATGTTACTTTATGTACAGAGGATTTTTTGGAAACCCTACATTGTGTCCCAGGGCTGGATCCTCAGGCACCTGTCTTCCCCGTCTTCTTTGGACAGGCTGAACTGGAATGAAATTCCACTGCCTCTCTGCACAACGACAATGAACGTATTCTGAGGCTGATTCTAAAATCAGGTTCATTTTAATATCTAAAACCTGACGTAAAGAGACTTTTCATTCCTCCGTTTTAACACTCGGGCTTTTTATCTTCTGAACCCTCTGCCCATCGCAGCGAGCGCTGTCTGGGCTCTCCCTCTCTTAATTAGGCCCGGATCGTCCAGGGAGAGGTGGGGAGAGGCAGAGGGCAGCAGGGAGGGCGGCAGACTGGAACGGGCTCCAGGGATGAACAGAGTGCATGAACTTCCCACTCTGTGAGTCAGGGCGAGGAGAGAACACGTCCTAATGGTTCCCCACAAAGTTAATTAGAGCGACTCCGTCTGGAAAGCCCGGCCCAGATCGAGCTCACAATTTGCAACAACTCGCATTAAAGGCAAAGAAGAACACTCAGGCGTTAATGTGCCGTATCCTCAGTGCTCTGCCATCCCTCTGATCTTGGAAGCTACTTCTGCTGCTCAGCACACTGGATTCATTTTATGTATGAGCGCTGCATGTACGTTTATGTTTTTTTTTCCCTCCCCTTGGCTAGCTGATTCAGCCGCAGCTCTTTTTTCAGCCTGACTAATCCAATTAAAGGATTATCTGTTTTGAACGTGACAGATAATAGCGAAAGAAAGGAAATGTACATGCCGTTACATTACAAGCTTACTGTCCGTATGCGATTATTAATTATTTCATTTTTTTTCTTGTATCATTTAGGGAAAATGGAACAAGTGTCAACAGATGGATTGAAAATAAATAGGGGAAACCTATGAAGGGAATCTATACTGTGAATTACAGGAAAAATCTCATTTATTGATATTTACATTGAGTAAATGTTACTTTTGTTTGCTTATAAAAAGATTATGCAAAGCTGTTCACATCATATACATCTTGAATAACTTGCATAACTTTGAAACATGTAGAACACAATGCAAACATAAGAACAGAAAGAAAAAATATTAAGAGGAAAAAAGGGTGTGTGAAAGAAGTAAGAATATTTTACCTGCCGTTTTAACTTAGTGGCATTCTACACACTGAAAAGGAAAAAGATTTGAGGTACTCCACAAAGGGTCTACCCTTCACCCTTCACACTTCACTGTGATTTTATTTCTACCCTCAAAAATGTCCTCACACTGTTAAGCCCATAGTAACGTTACTGGAGGTGTAGGAGAGAAAAATACAGCATGTAGCAAGAAGGGAACAGAAAGTCAAAGTCATATTTTAGTGCAGAGGCAGGTTCAGTGTGGTCCCTGGAACTCCAATAATGCTAATTAGTGGGTCTGGGTTGCTATTGTACAGTTTTTATATCAGAGTGGAAAGAACATCCCAGGCTGGATCTGTCCATCCCAACATATGTACACACTCTCTCTATTAGCAGAAAATTACACCTGAGCACACCAAACCTTTAAGAAGACGGCCTCCAGCTGCGGATAAGTACAGTGGCTATTGCTAGCTGAGAGCAGGACACTGAGGCACAGCTCACCAACACTGGACAGAAACAGTTTAGGAAGGACCGGCCTAGCCATGCTGGTCACCAGCCTCTCCAAAGATAACATCTTTTCATAAAGCGCCGGTTGCTCAGTTACCGTTGTTGGTCTGTCAGTAATCAAATTAGTAGCCGACTTCAGCCTTGTACGACAAGGAAGTAGCTACTGCTGGGTCAAATCATCTCAGGCTGGTTTGTTGAACATGGTAAGGAGTTCACTGCACTTCAATGGTCTGAATCTGTGCCATGAAGAATTAAAACACATATGTCAACTAAAGGGACTCCAGTTCAGTGCCAAGTGCGGCTAAAAACGTGGCCTCTGATAATAATATCGACTTTAATTTTGAAAGTTGTAGTATCATCAATCGTTAAAGGACATGGTCATTGTTCTGATCTAAAATGTGAGACCCAGTGGGGTTTTTCTAACTTCTTTTTGTGTGTAACTTTTTTTTTGTAGGTTAGCTGTGTAAAACCTCCATGCAGGACAGAGGCAATAAACACGTCTCACAAATGGAAGCTGTTTTTCTAGATTTGATCTCCTCAGGACGTCGTTTGCAGCAAACTCACCCTCATTAGCAACCCAGTCTGCTGATGAAAGCAAGAGTTTAAATCAGTTCAAACTGAAGCAATAAGAGCTGGAAATAGGATGTTATTTTTGTGGTTGTGTTACACAACAACACATCCATTGTTTAAAAAGTAATTCTCATCAACCTTACCTGAGCAAGCTGCTTCAGTGTCACGCAAGAGCAGATCAGCCAAGATCACAAGCATGTCTAGTGTTTAATCAGGAAAAATTGAGTTACTAAATGGTGCTAAAATAAATCAGCATGGACTGACTCTGTATTTTGCTTACAAATACATTCTCTTTGCATTTGATTCTCTTTTTAAATCATTCAGTCCCTTAAATACGCCATATTGTTCTGACAATCTGCTCCATTTTCATCAAATTATTCAGACTTCTCAGCTTTTCCTTGTTTGATAGATCTTATACTCTCTGGATTAAACACAAACTTTTCTCTTGTTCTGTTTGACTGCTCTGGAAAGAACAAAAATATTTCCCAAATATAAAATTTGCTACAGAATTTTACGTATTTGACTTGCCACCCCACGTAGTTCAGCGCGGTCTTCTCGGTTTGATATCAAACTGTGCATAAATATCACTTTTTGTTGGCACAGCAATAAGATCTCCAGAGAAATGATGTGTTTGCTGACCGCAATTTAAAACAACATTAAAACAGTTTACACCTGCAGGTTCACTAATGTTGGGAATCTTTCATAATGATGATAATAACAACCGGATGTTTTGTGTTGTGCGTCACGTTCAGTAGTGTCTGGTTACATTTAATCAGTTATATTTACTTCAGTAACTTTTTGGGGAAAAAAAATACTTAGAATTATTTTTATCATGCTATATTTTTTACATTTACCTGAGTAATTTACTATGAAGTGAGTGAAATCTCTGATCTCTACCCATCGTGAGTAACTTCACTTAATAAAGAATAAGCTGGTTTTAACCAAAAATTCAGGCAAACACCTGTAGTTTTTGTGAAAATGTCATCAGCTTCTCACTGAAAGAAGCTGATTTGGAGTAAAAAAATCATTTGCCTGATTTTTGTATTTTCAAATTATGGTATTTCCGGGAATTATTTTCATTTTGGTGCTTAAAATACCTAAATTTGGTTCGTCTGATCATTTTAAAATATTATTTGATATCATATTAATTTTAAAATTATTTAGTCAAAATATGTTGAAGTAGTGCTGCTACCCTTGGCTGCTCTACCCACCTCTAGTTGTGTTGAGTAAGATGTTTTACTCACAGAGATAAAAACAAAGGTAATGAAATCACATAATTTATTCTTTCTAGTTGAAACAATACGCTTGTAAAGCCAAAATTGTCCATTAGAAAAATAGTTGATCTAGTGAACACTACGTCTGGACAGGTCAAAGGCCTAAAATCACCAGAATCCAACACATTGAAGCTTTGGAGATGTAATTCTGCTGCCAGAACATCGGCATATTTAGCTTCAACATTGTGTTTTTGGATAAACTCATTTCTCAAAGTTAATTCCCAGCATTCCCACACAAGGTTGATGGAAAAACGTAATCCTGTTCCAGAAAACGTGCTTCCTTCAAAAATATTTGCTGTTGCTCATCACTTCCTCCGTTAATCCAAACACACATTTTTCCCCCGTTATTTCTCCTCTGTTTCTCCACAGCGGCTCATTCAGGTACATCGCAGAGGAGGTAAACATTCTGCCGCTGGTGTCACATGCAATAATTACTAATGGCGGCGGTCCAAAAGGGCAATTAATTTTCAGCGATAGTGCGCCTAGTTTCTCCCTCTCTGCCTGCACGCTTCCAACTCTGGCTTGCGTTTTCTCGTTAACGCCCTGGGCTCATCAGTAACCATGGCCCACTTTCAGATCAATTTAGACGAGCTGCTTCTGTATGAGCCAGCCAATGAATTGAGATGTCACGCCCATTGTCTGCCCATTACAATTCAATTTGGGAAAAGAAACGCTCTGAAATGTGATTATAGGCAAAAGATGGGCTGTGTGTTTGTGTCTGCATGAAAAGGAGAATGGGAGAAACTCAGAGGGGTGAATCGCTGTACGGAGATTTTCTATGTTTTCCACCTTTCAATCAGCACTTTCATATTCTGAAGAGACTTTTATTATTTTCAGAAGACTTGCTACAGTGATTTGGTATAGCTTTTTCAGACAGCTTGACATTTCCCACTGAAATACGGCAGGCTGCAACACAAACACACCCAAATAATCCAAAAGCTTGAAGGCCACACAAACACAGATTCATATTTTATTAATGCAACCTGTCTACTTTGATATCACATGCAACTCTGATTTAATAAGGTCAAGACAAGCAATAAGGATGTCCTCTTCAGATATATGTGTTTTTGTACAGCGCAGGTATATTTGGTGTTTGATAGTTTAAACACCAAATACACCTTAAAAGACATCAAACTGTCTTAAAGCTGCAGTAGAAACTAAAATCCCTGGTTTATTGTTCTTGGTGGTTCAGTCAATTAATGACACAGGAAATGAATGACGCCCCTGAATTGGCTGTTTTGCAAACGGCAGCAAGGAACCCATTTCAAAAAGGTTTAATTAACACCTTGATAAAATATTAGCATAATTTACTTGTGACACCTTTCTTAAGATGTTGCAAGAAATACCAAAGTTTTTAATTCTCAATCCAGTTTCCACCTAATTTTCACTTCGACTAAAAAACAAAAAAATAAATAAATAACTAAATCTCACCAGGAAGAGTGAAGATCCAACCAACTCAAAGAACCAAAGATACTCAGGGCTTGCAAATATATTCAGACCTCTGATACTTTTCAATTTTCGTCAAATTACAACCAGAATATTCAATGTATTTTTTAAATATATCATTTTGTGATAAACTGATGCGGAGCAACACTTTCTTATGAAGTGAACGGAAACTCACACATTTTTAACATTTTTAGCTCCCTTTGGGCTGAGTAAAATGATAAATTCAATTATTTTCAATAAAGTATTTGAAAATGGTCTCACATTTTCAAATTAAGTACTGTATTGCTTTTCAACCATAACAAATGAAACACTGACCAACATATTTGATGTGCATTGATGATTTTAGTGATGGCTCTCGACAAAATGTAATGTCTGTTACTGGTTTTCACTGGTTGTATGACGTGTTTATGGTGTTTTTATGTTTTCATGATGTAAAGCACTTTGAACTGCCTTGAAATGAAGCCTAGGCGCAAATTCAAATGGAAGACTCTTGCCTCACCTGCCTCATCAATCAGTGCCTCCCTCTCATCACCCTGGACCTATCAGCGCTGGACCAAGCCTCGTCATGGCCAATCATCGACTGAGCTCCAGTTGATAAGGACCTTCATCCATGGCCTCCTCCGCTTACCAGCTGTGATCAACCCACCTCCACCCCATCTCCACCTTCACACCCCCGGCTCTTCAGGCACCCATCCTTCTTCGACCTCCACCACCAGAATAGGCTCTGGGGGGATTACATTCCTATGCAGCATCAGGGATGTGCATCGAGCTTATCGCCGTTCCAGCTCGACGTCCTCGGCTGGGGCCTGAACGCCAAAGAACTTTAATGTTTTCTTGTCAATAAACTTTTTTAATTGCCTTCTTTCTTTGTCTGAGTCTCTCCAGATTGAAATGTACTATAATAATTACCAGGACAATTTATGATCAAGCAAAATTTACTACTGTGACAGGTCTACTGCTAAATTGTACAGCTTTGCATGATTTTGTGTTTGTTGTGAAATCTTAACTAAAATCATGTAAGTGTTTGGTTATAACCTGACAAAATGTGGAAAAAAGTTAAATCAGAATGAATACTTTAGCTAGTGACTGTTAGGTTTTGAGGAATCCACCGTCCTCTTGGACCCAGCGCTCCTAGAGTCATGGGTCGGATCCAAACAGTCGTCCCTATGATGCTATTGATAGGTTTGGCTACTAAACATATGCACACTCATCATCCATTTTCTCTCTGGTATTCCAGTAGCAGCAGAAGCAGGTCTTCTCCCTGTCACCTCCCCCCCTCTCCATTACTTTTCCTTTCTTCTCCACTTGTTCAGTGACTCTCCACCATCCTGCTCTGGTAAGTAAGCGAGACCTTGACAGAGTTTCGCGTTTCCATGTGGGAAGAATTCCAGTGGTTGCATATTCCGCATAATGTACAACATTCCTGGAGATGTGCTCACTTTCACTGGATCCACTCAATTCTTACTGGCACTTTTTTTTTCTTTTAATGGATTTTGTGTGACAGTATCTTTTTCCAGGAGAATAAAAAAAGGCTAGAACGCATAAAGAAGCAGCATGAAGGACGGAGGAGATCCACCGCGTCCAGGGTGAGAGGAAAGAAAAATACAGGACATTTAGTTTGTTTGGCGAGTAAAGAACAAAAAGAAACTGTGTTTTTAGGTAATCCTCTGTAATCTTTGTTTGCTCCGTGATTACATTTTGCTCTCTGCTGAAGCGCCGGCGAAACGGACTGAGGTAAAGAAGCGGAGGAAAATAACAGGGAGCATCAGAGTTGTAAGGGTCTGCGATAAGAAATGGGTTTCACTTCAAAAACGAGCAAGTACCTCACTGCAGGTGAGGTTTTAGCTTGAGATGCAACAGATCCTGATGGATTTTATTAATGTACAGGCCATCTGCAATTCCCACTGCCTCCACATATCATTAGAAGAGCTAAACGAGAGGCTCTGTGCTCTGATTAGTCAGTCACAGTGGCCTTGGTCATTGCTGTCCACTGTTAGACACGGACTTGGCAGAAATTCAGAATTTAAGGGGGCTTTGATTGGATAGTTTCAAGCGCAGGCTGAGTGACCTGCTTGGTTTCTATCTTATAGAAAAGAAAAATATTTAAATTCCATTTTTAGATACACTTTTTCAGTTTCTATAATATGAACTATGATGTGATGGATTCTTAGTCAAGCACAAATTATTCTTTGTCGAGTATACTTTTGTAGTTCACTAGACTACCAAGATAATTTGCAAATCAGAGACATTAAAAGACTAATGTTAGGGTTTTAACTCTCCAACATCTCATAGGGGCAGCATTATGTTTTCCAGAAACATAGTGACATTTTATAATACAATCAAGTAACTATGTTAACTTAAGTTGTTGTAAAAATCCTGTTTATACTAAATATAACTTTAAAGAAATTTTACTTCATAATTTAACTCTTTGAAATTGGGCCTTTGTCTCTTTAAAAACTCCTGCTCTTTCTGAAGCTCCACGTTCAGGAAGTCATCACAAAATGGCTCCTCTATTAACCCTTTAGCAACTTTTTTACCAGACTTTCACCAAGAAGTAGCTTGTATAATGAGTTCAGCAGATGTTCAATTCCACCAAGAGTTTGCTAATTGCTGCTGGCTAGTCTGAAGGAGCCGAGTGGGAAAACTGCAGCTCTGAGGAGGAGTTTCCTCCTCAAAGGCGGAGCTAGGTCCACCCAGGCATTTTGCACAGCTGAATGGTTATCATGGGAGATTAAAGGATTTCTCAAACATGTATAAAATAATCAAAGCAACACTCCATGTATGTTTTCAATGAGAATGATTAAAACATGATGTGAAGTTCAGAAAAGTCGATTTTACATAATACCGCCCCTTTAGAACCATGAGTAAAGTCAACTTTCAGACATGAGTTAAATCAATGTTGACAAATCTAAAAACAGTCTGGATAATTTTACAGCTGTAAGTTAAACACTGGAAAACACACAAACACTTATTTTCTGTCTAAAGCACATAAGTGTTTTTTAAGAGAATATTTGCATTTAACATAATGGGGGTGTCCGTTTTTACAGTGATCAGTCCCTTGTTTTCAGTTTGACTTTTACTGGATCATTATTGTTGCTTTAGGTTATGTCTTAAGTGTGTACTTCAGACTCTGTTTCGGTGGTGATGTCTGACTTTTCTATCTTTACTCTGGTCTTTGAACATTTGACACGTTGTTCTTTTGAAGCCTCCCCCTAAACAGAAACTACAGATTAATGAGTTTCTGGTGGCTCAGAGTTAAATCTTGAAGACACAACTTTCTTTTTATCTTTTTTTTGCTACATCTCTTGATAATATAATTCGGTGGTAAAGAGCTATTTCAAATGCGTTTCACCAGTCTAAAGCAGTGTTCAACTCTACTCTGAAACTGTCTTCCCTGCACTTGTTCTAAGGAACTTTTCACACTTATTTAAACCCCAGTGGGTCGTATTTTCACTAACGTGTGAGGTTCAGGGTAGAAGAAGTTGGATCTGTGGTGACTGGACAACAAGATGTTAGTCTTTGCAAACACGAAGTGTGGTTTCAATACAATGTATTTGGGATTGTGCTTGGTCAATGTCTTTAGCAGATGTTACAATGGCTGAAAGTGGAAGTTTGTGATTCATTTCAAATCTTAAAATTATAGCTAAACATTTCCACTTTTTGAGTTTGAAGTATTTATGGAACCATTATGAACCAATCTAGACTTGGGTAGTTCTGAGTTACCACATTTCCTGTCGTATAACATGAACGTTTGATAATTAAATAGGAAGGACTGAAGCAGAACGTTAAGAATGCCAAGCACCGCCCACATCGTAGCTTGTTTCTGAGGGTTTGGGATCATTTAAAAACATAATTTTCCTAATTTGGTACATTTTCTGGGGTACAAATCCTTTACAGATACTACTTTTTGTATCAAGTCGCTATGGCTTCTAGGAAATGTTCCTGCAACTTCAAAGGGCTTCATAAAGGTTTATCCTTGACTCTGAAAATATTTTTGTGGAGTTATTTTAGAAATGTAAATGTGAAGTCATTTGTTTTTTCAGTAAATACCAATTCAGTACATTGAAAACAGCAGTATCTTCGCTAATTTTCATTTAGCATGAAAAATTGTTGATTGGAATTTATTATAGTATGTCCAAAACTTCTCCAATCTAAAAGTCCAAAGAATGAATCGAGTGAAAAAAGAATATGATCAACTTTAACACCAAAGTCACGAACAGAGTGTGGTCATTTCTTAGCAAACCATGGATCAGTTTGTACCCGACAGCACACATAATGAATTAAAATCAAATATCTTGACCCATTCATCAACCCCGACCTCCTCTCCACGGGAACTTTGTGGCTTTGCCTTTAATGGCCACTGAATGTTGTCATTACAGTCAATCTGAGCTCTGGTTTACAATGAGCTTCCTGCAGTAGAAAACACCTATGCAGTTGTTTTCTAATGAACAAAACTATGAAAATCACATTTACTGCAGAGCGTGGAGAGCTGAAGAGACAAAATGACGACCTTGGCTCATTTTTCATCCGTGTACTACAGAGCTCATTTCAATAAATAACTCATTCAAATCATGTACTTTCTGTCCAACTGACTAAATCCCATTTGTTGGTCATAAAGCACAGGAGGGAACACACACATACACACACACACACACATATGGAAGCTCAGGAGTGCTTGTTCAGACAGCGTCTGAACAAGCAGACGCTGTCTTACTCTTACAAGAAGTAAGAGTAAGAACTCTTACTTCTTACTCTTAAGAAGTAAGAGTTGTATTCCGTCACTGCATTGCCTCCTTGCCATCAACCTATTCTTAAGATTTTCACCACAAATTCTCAGTCATGTTCAAGACCTGGACTCTGGATAGATCACTCCAAAGCATTAGTTTTAAGACGCGTCCACACCTGGCCTGTTCAGTCTGCTTTAGTCTAACTCTAATCCATTTAGAAAGTTGGGTTTGTTTGGGGATCAATCAAACTCTGATGTGAACTCTAGTCCGTCTACAAATCTCGGTCTTGGTTCGGTTGAGGTGAACTTTGGTGCGGTTTAAATGCATATGTGAACGCTGAGTGGACCAGAGACCGCTCCAAGAGCGTGAAGCAGACTACAGCGTAGGGAATTCTGGGTAAATACAATCAAAGCAAATCTGAGAGTCTAGCGTTAGCAGGAGAAATGGTTCGTGGACTTTTACCAAGAACAAAAGAGAAATCCTACAACCGCTAAAATCAGACTCTGCTCCATTTTTGTTTAAATTTTGTGAAGAAGAAAGTTGCGCTCAGTGTCTTCTTCTCAGGTTTTTGTGTTGTTTCCTTGAGTGGTTCTTGATACAGCGCCACCACAGGTGGAGGAGGTGAACAGGTTTTTCTAAGGGTTTGGTTCATTTGAGTCAGTGGAGTGTGAAGCGAAAAGCACCAGCTGAAAATGTAGCAAATGTTGCAGTTTTGGTCCCCAATTGAACAGAGTCTATCAGGTGTGAAAAAACACCCTCAATCTCAGTCAGAATAAACATGTCGGTAAAATTAAAGGATCACTTCAAACCTAAATCTGACAGGAGTATGAATGGTTCTGGCCTTATCCGTATGACTGATGTTAACCAAAGATGCTGATGCTGGGAAAAACAACCGGTTTTTGGCACATTTCCTTTTTTTTCCGAAGAGTCATTACAGGCAGATGAAGTGGTTCTGGTCTGATGTTTGTGCACATCTGTTCTGGTTCAGTGGGCCCAAAGTGAGGGATCTACAGAGAGGCGGCGGGGCGATGCATGTAGCCATTGTCTCATTCAAACAAGGTTACAGGCAAACTTTACAGACAAAAGGCAAGAAAACCCAAAGGAGCAGGAAGAGGATGGCAGCAGAGGGGAAGGGGGGAGTTACGAGGCACGATGGAGTCCTGCACCATCCTCCTCTTGTAAAGTATATATTCTCGTTATGTGAAAGGAAAACTGTTTTATACTCACTCCCCATCTGCAAGGGTGGGTCGTAAAAAAAGGAAGATGGAAGGAGCAGATGAACAGAGGGGAGAAAGAAAGGGAATAACGTCGTCCCAGGGACATATTATAACTCGGTAAGAGACGGTATCTCTGCAAGCAGACACGGTGACAGGCGTGAAATAAACTGAGAGGTGTATCAGGAGGACGGAGACGGGGAAAACATGTCCTGAGGATATTGGAGCTGTGCAGCTCTATAAACATGACAAGCTCCTGGAGGAGTGCTGTCTTCTCGTCTCTCTGAGGGGGGGGACTGTAGCGTTGGTCACCACATGGGGAGTTCCTTCATGCAAAATCATTTTCTCTTGTTCGCAATTCAAAGTCAGAAGGAGAGGCAGGAGACACAACAGTCGTTTAAATCTGCTTTTCCTCACTGCTGAACCTCACATGATTTTTCACCCCAAACTATGCTGAGAAAAACTTTTATTCTAGGGTTGGTTATAGGAAGTGTTACGGTATACCGGGGTACCCATAAGTAATCAGTCCAGGGCTTCACCCAGTGTGTTATAAGTCTGGCGGGCCACCAGGCTTTATTAGCGCCCCCTCCAGGCTGAGTGTTGTTTGTTTACACTGGTCAACAGACAAAAAACTGTCTGAGGTTTTTCAACTGTTTTAGGGTAATTTTGATGAGCTGAATTAAAAAAATCACTTTGGTTTTGCTCAATCAGGTCAACTTTCTGAACTATGGAACAACGTGAGCATCAAAATGCAGGACTTGTTCTCACATATGGATCAGTTTCCTGAGAATCTGAACAACGAGTGATGAGCAGGAGGAGAGATTTCATCAGGACAGAAAAGAGACAGAGAATTTTACACAATGAAGACAAAATATGACGTAACCTATAAGTGTTTATTATTCAATCTACAGAAATCCAAGTTTGTAGCATTTAATTAATACACTCTGTTAGAAAACATTTTTTTTCTCCTGAAACCTTTTTTGAATGAGAAGTAGGAACAGAAATGAACTGATGATATCACAAAAATGTCATCAATTTAGTCAGAAGATCGGATTTCTCTAAAGAAAATTAGAATAAAAACCTGACTGAGAAAAATGGATGTCATTTTTAGATTCAGCAGTGCAAAAATAATCCTAATTCAGTTGAAAAAACACAGACAACTTCCAAGAAAATATTTTTTGTAACCCAGTGTTGTTTATTGTGATAGCAAGAATGGGTTAAATAAAACGGTTGGAAGCAAAACGGCAACATGTTATGGTCAGTACTATGTTACCACTTCCTGTCTTTACTGGACACGCTAACAACTTCAGAAAATAAAATGACAAGTCACAGATAAATCTAAATATTTTGGACATTTTAATTTGGATGAAACAAATGAAGTGCAAAGAATTATATTTATTTTAGTTGCATTTATAGTTCTTTTTTTTATCTTTGCCTTTTCTAAAGACTTTATAGTTGATGTTAAGGTAAGTTAAAGGCTTCCAAAAATAATTACCTGGTGATATTTTCACATTTCTTGTCGGCTTTAAACGTTTTGTAACTCAAAAATACAGTAAGCCGGTGGATGGCTGCTCTGCCACAGGGCTTAGCAAGTTTTCTTGGAAAAACTCTGCTGTTCCTCCATGATGTTGCATTGTTGTTTAGGTTTTTTTGTTTGTTTGTTTTTTTGTGCATGTTTTAAGGACTTGCAAAAAAGTTGAAAATACTGCCAATACTGTTCCCTTTAAAGTTGGCGCCTCAGCAGTCAACTTTAAATACTAAAAACTTTAATGTGATTGGTCTGATTTGCTGAAAAGTTGTCATGACTGGTGAAAATCGACAGTTCAAGAAAAACTTTGTGAATGATAGTTGAGATTGCAACATTGCAACTTTCTGGAGGGATGGATCAGTAGGTGGTTATGTTTGAATATTGTAACAAAAAACTGCTACTGTTAGCATGGCTGCGCAAAGATACCTTTAAATTTGTTACATGCAATGTGAATGATGAGTTAATCTCCTGTCATGGATTTAAAAAAACTAAATATTCTACTTTAAAGTAATTTGACCAAGTTACAAAACAAAAACTATTCATTATTATTATTATTATTATTATTATTATTTTAATAGTAATGATAATAACAAATGAAGTGCAATTATTATTATTATTATTATTATTAATTACTGTTCCATGTGTATTTAAAGCCTCCCAGAATCAGCTCAGGGACCTATTCTGAAAATCACTAATGAATGCTAGTGATCTCCAGAGCTTCAGGCAGCGCTGCATTAAAACCAGACATCCACTCTGTAGTCGCTGCTTGGGTCCAGCAACACTTCTGGAAACCATTGTCAGGGAACAAAGTCCATCACAGTATCCGCAAGTGCAGTTAAAAGGAAAAGAAAAACAACCACAAACAAGATCCAGGAACACTGCAGCTTTGTTTGTTTGACCTGAGCTCCTTTAGCTTGGACCGAGAGGAGAAAGAAACTGTAAAACTCTAATAGCTAATCAGACTGTTTAGGAAGCTCTATTTGGAAATAACTGAAGCACTTTCCTCCATGTCGAGGTAATCAGCACACACTTCAGTAGCTGCTATCTGTGATGTTATGGGGGTGCAGTAACAAGCATATTTGGGGCGACTCGGCCACCTGGAATGCCCCATGCGGAAAGGAAAAAGGTTTTAGAGCCGCAGAAGAAATATTTTTCGAAGAAGCCTTACACGCTGACAAACACTGTGGCCCATAATGTTGGACTAATTTCTACTTTTTATGATGGGTCCTGTGGTCGTTTGGAAGAGATTGTTGTAATTTTGATCATTTCTACACTTTTGTGTCAACAATAGATCAGATTAAATTAAAATAAAATAGTCAGTGAATGAAAAGGAGCAACAAATTCTTAGTTCCAACAATGGGCATAACTGTCTAGTCAAGATTGAAGAAGGAACTCTATCTATCCATCCATCCATCCATCCATCCATCCATCCATCCATCCATCCATCCATCGGTTTGAGTAGCAAGCCAGATAGCAAAGTAGATAGATAGGTAGTGTGCTATCTAGCTATCTGTCTAGTCAAGTAGTTAGCTAGCTAGCTAGTTAGCCAAGTAGCTAGCTAGCTAGTTAGGCAAGTAGCTAGCTAGCTAGCTAGCTAGATATGCTTGTGGAAGAATACTCAAAACATCTGAACCAACTCATTCAATTTAAAAGGCAATTCTACAAACACTAGCACAAAGTAAAGGTAAACTTCTGAATTTGAGTAAAAAAAATATGTAATTTATAAATTCATTATTCTGGCATTAAGCAAGTGGAAATATGTTAGTACTCATAGCTGAGCTAAAACAGGAGATGTTTCGTCTGATCTAACTTTAGACAGGAACAAGGACGTGTGCTTCTCTGCACAAATCTAACAAACAATACTCCAGTTTGTCATCAAAAGGACTTTAACATTAAAAACAGCAGTTTGTGGTTTTGAAAGCTTAACTTTTAAAAACCTTGCTATACTTTGCAAGTGGTCCTACAGCGTCAAAAACCAAATTATTTGTGTATTTCAGCAGGAATGCAGTAAAACAGTTCTGGCCCTAAAATCAAGTCGCGAACATTCACCCCCCTGTAATCTGTAAGACGTCCCACTGAAAAGAGAAGATGAAAAGCTTTTAGGGGGGGTAATTGTGCAGATGAATGAAAGTATTAAGTCTTTTATCTTTATACCTCATTTTTGGAAGATTGAACAAGTTTGAAAGTTGTAAAAAGGACCTTGTGATACCTAAAGAAAAAAAATCTACGCTTAATTAACTCAAGTGAAGTTGTTAAACATCAAAAACATCAACTTTTATGCCTAAAGGATTTAGTTTCCACAGAACACGATTCCATCAAGCAGACTGGTGCCTGCAGCACGTCTTTACCTCCAAATTCTAAAAGCATGTGCTGCTTTCTTGGTGGACGCATTTTAACAATACATCTGAGTGCAAAAATAAAAGAAAAAAAGAGTTCTGTTGGAGGGCAAAGTTTTAAATCAGAAACAGGAGAGCAGCTTTAAGAAGCTTAGCCGCTTTGTAAGTAAACACGTTACACTCCGAGTTCTGCCAGTCCGACGATGCAGGGCAGAACAGAACATGCTGCATGATCTCCTGCAGGGTAAGCACATATCCCCCACAGACAAAGGCAGAAAAGCACAACTTCTCATCCTTTCCAGTTGAAAAAAAGTAAAAGATTAAGAGAACCTTGGGTGCTGCTCTTGAGCCCCTGAAACCAAAATGCACTCATTATTGAACACTGAAGCCAGTCATATGTGATAAACCTCTGGATTCTGCAAAATGCCACATGGGTTTCGTACATGAGAGCAATTAAACTTAAACGGGTCCCACTTCTCTGCTACTGTTACATCTCTGATTTTTTTCTCTTTTACCACTGGATACGTAGGTATAGTCAAAGTAACAGTGTATATACTGTCTTTAGGTTAATTTGTTCTTAGAAGGTTTAATCACAGCACAGGAGAAAATCAAAGAGGATGAGCTTTGGTTGCAGAGAGAGAAAATTGTTTTTTTGTTTTGTTTGTTTTTTATCCATGAAAAATGTTTCTGGCTCAATATTTTATTGTTCTACTTACAAGAAATTGTGAACGTCATTTGAATGTCCTGGCTCCTGGCACAGTCCACAACATTTTCAACAGGATTGAGGACAAGCTTCAGCCTGCTTTGTGTTTTCCAGTCCCAGATTCAATGTGTGTTTGGGATCTTTCATTGTTGGAACAACAACTTCTGTCCCCATTTCATCTCTGTGACTGTTGATTTAAGAGCAAACCCTGAGAATTTGACGGTGATCCTCTCATTTCTTAATGCCATCCATTTTGTTCAATCCACCTGACACTAACAGTAGAGGTTTCCCAGAGCATGACACTGCTGCCGCCATGCTTGATGGTTAGTGAAGCGTCTCTAGATTTATAAGCCTCCAAGCACACTTTGTGGTTACAGGTACAGAGTGGCTTCACTGCAACGAGGTAATTTTGTTTGCCAGGTTTGGGCCTCCTCAGTTTTCTCTTGACTGTAAACTACAAACGTTGGACCCTTCGTCTGTTGAGGCTGCTTCTTAAGGTTTGCATGTGAAAACAAGAACAAATACTCAAGTATTCATGGGAGGTAGGTACTACAGCCGCCTGTGAATAGAGGAAGTCCACCAATTCTTCAGACTCTCATTAAAAATATGTATAACTGCCTATTACAATAATTCAAAACACATAATATACATCTATATCCATAAATATGCATATTAGAACTCGTCTTAGGACTACCTTAGAAGCTTATTCAAAATGATAGCTATTAAAAATATAACCTACATTTGTGTGAAAACTCAGTTAGTTGTGGGTTGGGCTAAGCCCAGAATGTTTCAGGATTCAGACAAAGGAAATCTGTTACAGCAGCTTGCTGTAAGTTTTTGTTATTAATGCTATATTTAGATAAAACCAAATAGGTCAAACAGGGATACCTATCCATAAATCAGGCTCTAATTAGGACAGTTCTAAATACACAGCCGCTCTTTGGAGATTAAAATAGCAAAAAAATGTAAAGATATAATTGCCACCATCTGAAATGCTACATGAGACTAGCAAAATACATTTATTTCTGAAAAAACAATACAGCTCATCTTCACTCCTGATCTGATTTTCTCTTTAAATAATAGTATTTTAAATTTCTTAACCAAAGCAGACAATAACAAACAAGCGAATCAGCAGGAATCAATAGCTGTGTTTCCACTGACCTTATAAATTGCACAATTTGACATATCGAAAATAAGTTAGCTTAATGGAAACACACCCATGTTGAATTTGGCAGGATTTTTAATGACTTACCATGTAAACAAACTTATTCATGTGTTATTAGAATTGCGTTTATTTAATAAAAACACCTCAATTGCAAAGTTGTGTTTTCTTGACATTAGCGGACATTTGTAATGATAAGGCAGCTTCGGTCAATATGTCAAAATCATTCACAATATCAATATGATTCTGAACAGAAACAGCATGTCCATGTCATGGCCACATCCTGTTTGAATCAAATTTACACACAGCAACCACACAATACCATACTTCAATCTGAATTCTATCTTAGGGCTCTAAAACTAAAAAATTCAAACATTTGATAAATATGTATCCTTGAAACAGTTGTGAACAGGACTTTAGACTCACAACATCTTAACACATTCACAGCGTCTCTTTCTGGTGCTTTCGTCACCCTGAAAACCAAAGTGAGATGTCAGGACCACCTAGAGTTTTCACAGGCCCAGTCATGCATATCTTCTTCAAAGTAAACTTCGGTTAAAAGCCCTTTTTTCCCCCCCAAGTTCAATAGAATATTACTGGATCTATAGAGAGCTAGTGTTTGGTCACTGACTGTGCTTCAAAGCTCTCTCACTTTAATTACTGAAATATCTTTAAAGCCTTTGCTTCATAGTGACAAAGTGCAACCAAAGGCAATTATAACCGTGAGCAAATCGAATTAGCTTTCCAAAAATGTTTATGTTTGGTCATGTTTATTGTAACTTATAAGAATAAAACGATCTTATCTGAAATAGGTCCTACTTCAAGAAGCTGATGAACCAGGAGTTCTCAGAGTTAAGGTCTGAACATCAAAATCTAAATCCTAGATAAGTGGCCTTCTGCTTTAGGGAAGATGGTTTTTGCATAACCCACATTTTACGCAATGTGGGTTATGCAAAAACCCGCACTCCCATGTTATTCGGCAGAACTTATTAGGCGAATAAGTGCACTGGTGGATCTGTGCCTTACCACAGGCACGAAACTCCAGCACAGAAGTGAAGACTCTCCATGTTTCTGAGATGTGTGGTCCATGCTCGCTGGTAATCTCTACATCTTGTTTGCTGCAGCCATACGTAGCATCAACATCTAACGGAATCATGTTTTGTGTACCCTGGTTGATTCCCTCCAATCCAGAAGATGGAAACACAAAATTTGCATTTTCTTTGTTTGTTTGTTTGTTTTTGCAACATTTTCAAAGTTTGCCTAAAATTTGCATGACAATCAGATGGAAACAAAGCTGGACACACTGAACAGCCATAGAACAGACCACACACCCACACATGCGCACACACACCTAAGGATAACTTAGAGCAGTGCTTCTCAATTCCGGTCCTCAGGCCCCCCTGCCCTGCATGTTTTTGGTGTTTCCCTTCTGCCACACACCTGGATTGAATATTTCGGTGATTAACAGGCTTCTGCAGTACTTGATGGTCATGCAATCATTTGAATCAGCTGTTCTGGAATAGAGGCACATCTAAAACATGCAGAGCAGGGGGGCAGTGAGAACTGTAATTGAGAAGGACTGACTTAGAGTAAGAATCATGTTTTTGGACTGGAGGAAGCCGGAGTACCTGGAGGGAACACAGACAAGTAAATGAAGAATGTAATAAGGAATAAAAGAAGCAGTGTGTAAGTACTAATTCAGTGAGTTTACTGGGATTTATTTATTCAAGTACCTGCAGACTAAGTCCTACTAACACTTTTTACGGAGTCTTAGAACAAAGACAGGAACACTGATAGTGGCCTAAAAATATCCATCAGGATATCATCATAAATCACCCAAAATTCCTCCAATCAGCTCAAGTGTACTGGATAAATCTGTGCTTCTTCGTCTCCTCTCATCATCACCGCCATCAGCGCCTCAACAGCCAACTGTCTGGCCTTATCAGTTAACACTTCTCAACGGAGGAGAGGGCAACTTTCGCCCCCAGACTCCCTCCGCGCTGGGATCCCTACAGTCTTCACAGCCAGATCAACCACTTCAAGACCAGGGCTCACACTCCTTTCCAGAGCAAACCGCTGCTGCCTGTGATCTTTGAGCCAAATACAAATTTGGTTAGGCGTTGAATCCCCTGCCAGTTCACACTTCCCACTCTCTAGATGGAGGAGGTTTTAAAATATAACCAACTGCCTCCTGAAACATATCCTCCCGAGTGCTCAGAGGGATTTCTCTTACATGGAGCGTAAAGACGAGCTGCATTTGGTCTCAAACGTGATTGGAGCTAAATACTTACATGAGGGATAACATGAAGTGGATGCATATTTCACATGATGCTAAGATATGGGAACGGTGGGTACTTTTAAAACCTGTAACTTCTGTTCATTTGTATTGCGTCCAATGGAAAAATAAATTGTATACTGGACTCTATCTTTCGTAACATGGGATTTGATGGAAGAAATGGTTTGAATTTCCTTCTTCTTGCTCTGCTCTTCAACTCATCTGGGACTTGAGGTTGTATTTAAGGAGTGTTTTTTTTACTTTTGACCTGCTCTCTGTTGTAAAAACAAAACCATGTTGCCACAGTTACCAGTGCCTCAACCCAAACAACTATGAACTAAAGGCTACTAATAGAACAAATCAGAACTATTGTCAGCTGCTGCAACATGCTAGCACCATGAGCAGCGCAATTCTAGAATTTTGCAATTTTTCAAATCAATTAGTTTTTTTTTGTTATCCATGGATGCATTCACACTAGAGCCGTTTTGTCTGCTTTAATCAAACTTTAGTTTGTTTGTCTATAAAGTCTGGTTCATTTGGGGAGGTGTGAATGCGCAATCACACTTTGATGCGGGCCACAAAAAATTATCTTTGGTCCGTTTACAAACCTCGGTCTCGGTTTGGTCGAAGTGAACTCTAGTGTGTTTTAAATGCATAGGTAAATGCCAGGCGGACCAGAGACCGCTCCGAAAACAGGAAGTGGACTATAACACAGGGCATTCTGGGTAAACATAAACAAAACAAATGTGGGAGTCTAGTGCTAGCAGGAGAAATGCCTCGTGGTCTTTTGCCAACAACAAAACTGAAATCCTACAACCACTAAAATCTGATGTCACTCCATTTTTGTTTACATTTCATAAAGAAGGAAGTTCAGAGGTTTTCATGTTTCCTTCAGTGGTTCAGTGGTGCAGCGCCTCCACAGGCAAGGAAGGGAACAGGTTTCTCAAAGGGTTTAGTTTTTTTGTTACAGTGTAGTGTGACAGAGAACCACAGCAAATAAAAATCAAACAAATGTTGAATCTTTGATCCCCAGTCCAACCGAGTCTACTGGACTATCAGGTGTGAAAACACCCTGAACGTTTAAACCCCTAATGTGTCTCATGAGAGCCCTGATCTTTTGGGCAGCTGGTGACTGTAGATCAGCTCAATAATCTGCCTGTTCTGTCCGACATCTCATTAATATTGCAGATATCAGGTCATGAATTATACATTTAACAAGACAAGCTATTACAACCCACCCAGTGGGGAACACATATGTGCACATACATTTCAAAACAATGAATTCAGCATTTGATCTGTTTCCAGATGCAATGTAAATATGCCAGCCTCATGAAGGAGCGCCAGAAAATGTTCAGGAGAGTCAAGCTGATATCCTACTGACGTAAACCTGGTCTGCTGCTGATGGGGGGATATTTCACATTTAAACAGTTACATACATCCAAGTCACAAAGGTCATGTGCAGAATGAAACACATGAGAAAATGTGTGCTGCTCAGATGAGACCAAAAATACAACTATCTCCAAAACGAAGCTTGGCAGTGGTAGCATGGAAAAGTTCACCTTCTAGCAGGTCAAAGGTCATAAAAAGCTGTATGTTTTACTGAATGGTTTAGATCCGGGGTATCCAAACCTTTCATCATATGGGTCAAAAATGTCAGCTCAAAGCTACTCGCGGGTGAAAAAAAATAAATAAATACTGTTTTCAAAATCTAAAATTCCTAAAAATGTGGTGATTTTTTTATACCTACTCAACAATATACTAAACAAAAACCAGTGTAATAAAACAAAGCAGATTTTTTTTATAGGAAGAGTATTGTAGATCCTAAACATCAAATGGTTTTTGCATGTTTTTCTTTTTTCCAATAACGCATAGCTATCAACTTTATTTTCAAATTTTCTGTCAACTTTGATCGTCATTTAACTCAAAAACATGGCAGCCGGCTGGACGACTGCCCCGGCGCCCCAAAAACCAGGATAAGCATGTTTTCTGGCTGAAACCCTGAAAATGATGTTCAAAGGTGTTTTCCATCAAATGTGACTGATCTTGAGCTGTTTTGTAAAGAAAAATGAGCAAACATGACAGTCTATGTGCAAAACAGCTGGAGAGATGAACCAAAAGACAACAAAAAGTGCTTCCATTACTGCAGCTTGAATCCAAATGCACTCTACACTTCTCTACGTAAAAAATCATGTTTATTTCCCAGAATCAGACACAGCTTCTTGTTGGTCTATCATGGAAAATCGCCATGAAATACGTTGAATGTTGTGGTTGTAATTTGACAAAATGTGAAACAATTCAGGATGTGTGAACACAATAAGTCATCACACTGAGCCAAAGTTTTCTGCCGAGGTTAAACACAGCAGAAAACCTAGATCACTCCTAAAGCAGCCAGTTTATACTTAGACAGCAGATTTAAGGTTTTGCCACAATTAAATTATAACCCAGAAACTGACAGCAGCAGCAGAGGACCAGCACTCCCAAATACTCACAATCATCTTAAAATCAGATTTCATTTATTGTAATGTGCAAGTAAACACAGCGACATTTTAAAAAATAGCAACTCTTGAAGGTTGTGCAAATAAATAAACATTAAAAAAATAATAATAACAACTGGGATGTTAAGAAAATGAAGAGATTTGGATGAATTTGTGGCATTCAGGGCAATTTCTAGCTTCTAAACATCCAATTCTCCCAAAAAGAACATCCTCTGTGCTGTGAATGGTGACTTTTCATTTAGCTTTGTGGAATTTTTCCTCTTATAATCCTCTAATAATCCCATCCAGGCATGTTGCAGAAGTGTCTCTCTGAAAAGGGGGACTATTAACGGATTATCCTTAATAAAGTGGCCGTGACTGCGCTTTCTTCCTGAGGGCTTAAAAAGCTCCATTAATCCAAAGATGTGTCACTCACTCACTCACTCACTCACTCACTCACTCACTCACTCACTCACTCACTCACTCACTCACTCACTCACTCACTCACTCCGTTGTTCTGCCACAACTTTGGAGAGAAAACGCAGAGTTTTGCTCACCTTCTTCCGGGGCTGCCATTTCATCATATTTGTAAGGCAGGTGGGCGCAGCATCAGAGTGTCACAACAGTGGCAGAGGCATGTCAAACGCCTCGATCAGGACCGCCGAGCGAAGAGCAGGTCAGGGAGGGATGTGTGTGATGTAGGAGGGAGGTTGTTATAATCCAGATATAATGAGTCGGCAGAGCAATGGTCCAGTTATCCAGCAGCAGGATCAGCAGCAGCGGTTCCTGCAGCTCTTGCCGCTCCGAGGACGCAACTGAGGCAAGAGCCGAAGGAGGGGAGAGCAGAGGAGAGGGAAACCCAACACCGGCACACACCCCCCGTCTCTCCTGCACACTCCCTCTCTTTCTCTCTTACACACACAGACACACTGGACTTCAATTTTTTTTGATGAATCCCAATAAGAAAAAGTGTTTATTGTCCTAAAATAACCTCGTATTCATCAATGCCAAATATCATGTATTTAAAGGGGAAGTATTATGTGTTTTCCAGGCACGTAGTGTCATTTTATAGCACAATAAAGTAACTCTGCTGCTTTCAATTGTTATAACAAGTGTTATAAAACGACTGCAATTTAACACATAGAAATTGAGTCTCTGTCTCTTTAAGAAACTCCACCTTCAGGAAGTATTTCAGCAATTTTTGGTCTTTTGTGTGAGCCTGCATACCTCAGTGCTGCTGTTATACCTGAATCTCACAACTGTGGGATGATCAAGAATATTTCTAAAAATGACTTTATGACTGGCCAATCATAAAGTCATTTAATTGTCAAACTTATGAAGCTACTTTGCTTCCCAAGCCAGGCAGTAGGAACCATCCAGCAACCCTGCAAAAAACCCTAAGAACGCCTGGCTGACTATAATCAGCAGGTATGAATGTAATAATTACTGAATAGTGAAGAAAAGTGACCAAAAAGATTCTAAAATCTGATGTTTCTTTGCATATTTTGCAGCATTGTCTGTGGGTTAGAAAAGGCTTTCCCTGGCCAGAAGCTGATGCTGTTTGGTGCCATGACATAAAAAGTTTAGGCACCCCTACTCTTTAACACAAGGTTTAACTACAGAGTCTCTGATGTCCTACATCAGAGACTCTGTAGTTAAAACTTGAACTGATTAAAATGCTATTCTTTGTTTATTTACAAATTAAATCAAGGACAAAGTCATATGGTTCAGCCAGAAAGTATTCATATTTAGATTTAAAACTATCTTCATTCAGCCTTGATGTTTGTTTCTGATAAATATGACAGGAATCTGTAAACAGGAGATTCAGTCTTTGGGGACGGGGGGTGAAATAATCCACCTGAATTTTATTTCCATTTTAATTAGAAATGGATTACTGAAAATTATTTCAACTTTTCTAAACAATCACAAAAAAGAAATCATTCCTCCACATTACAGCAAACAAACTCTTCTTCTAATTTCTGACCAACTTTTCCACATGTTTCCTCTGGGATCAATTTATCTGAAATCAAAAGCCTCCATACCATCACCCTAATCTTTAGCTTTCACCACAGATTCTTTATCAGATTCAAGTTGGGACTCCAAAACGTTAATATCTCCAGTTAAGAGTGATATGTTTCAACTATGTCAGATCTTAACACACTCCAGCCTGTGTACTAAGAAAAAAACAGCCCTTTACTTTATCACATAATAATAAGCTGCAACTTAGACACACCACAAGAGGGCGCTCATCACATTGACAGGATATTCCAGAAGTTTGAT
>NW_006800375.1:324825-344987 GCF_000485575.1 Poecilia formosa
TGTGTGTGTGTGTGCGTGTGTGTGTGTGTGTGTGTGTTGCATCCTGTCCTGCTTTCCTTTTTTTTTTGGCTTATTCTTCCATTACTTTATTTAATGATGTTCTCTTGTTCCCTCTTGGTACTCATAAACTCGACAAAAATTAAGACACTTCAGGACTTTATGGACAACAGCGATTTACAGTTCTCCTCTTTCTTCAGCTCTAACAATTTGGGAGTGAACATTAAAGCTCTGACCAGGTTTTTCAAAGCGCTGTAGTTCATTTTAACACAGTGCAGTGTGAAAGTAAACCACAGCAGCTGAAAATGCAACAAATAACGCAATTTTGATCCACAAGGGAAGCAAGTCTACCAGACTATCAGGTGTGAAAACATCCTAAGACACTTCTTTGCTTTTGCACAGTAAAGTTTCCTTTATAAATGTAACTGTATTTTAGAAATTGAAAAGGGTTTTTCAAGACACTTCTTCATTTCTGTGATTCTACCAGCTATTCATGAACAACAGTTCTTTAAGCAACTCCTTTGAAAGGATCAGAGATCACGGCTGCCCGTCTCTGGATTGGTCCCTTGCTTTTTTCTGCACTGAATTCCTTCAAATTCCTTGAAAAGTTTAAAATGTTATGCACTACAGAGGAAGAAATATGCAAATCCCTTTCTTTTTTTTCTCCCCTTTAAAGAATGTCTCTGTAAAATGTATGATCTTCTTGAGATTTTAACAACCCAGAGATCTTCTGCAGGTCGCCGATCCTTGAACATCTTCTTTTTCTAGGCACTGCTGTTGAGCTAAATTAAAAATGATAATCAGCTGAAGTCATACCTTTTGAAGTAACATAATTTTTACTTCCTGCTGCAGCAGCTGTAGCCTTTATAGCTTCAGACTCAGCATCTTCCTCAACTTCCACTTCTTTCCTCCTTTACTATTACTGCTAGTCATTCTCTTATAGTTTGATGAAGACACCTAAATAGTTAACAGTGATGGTGTCTCTTTCTGTTTAGCAACCATATTGGTCATCTGTATTATACCATGAAACATCGGGAAACCATCCTAAAACAGAAGGAAATATTACCAAATTGTGCTCATCTCGTATTTGAAATAGCCAAATGGTGTCCTTACTGCTTCTGGTACCTGATGAACCAATCAAAATACTCAAAGAATGCATCACAGCAGTCAGCCACGGAGTGATGATTTCTTCAACCGAAATCATCAAGCTAGGTTTATAGAGAGACTGAACTGGGTGCAAAGGTCCTTGCACCAATTGCGCTGTTCCCGCCTCTGCGCATTGGCCTCATGCCGTCTGGTCGCCCACCTCTGAATTGTTGTTGTATCCTGGGGCAGGCCGCGCGCAGCCTTTCACTCAAATTGGACTTGCCAAGCAGGTTCGCCTGTACCGACATAAACCTTCTACGTGTAACTACGTTATTGCTGTCTTCACTTCTTAGAGACAATTTGAGGATTTGGAAGTTTCAATGCTTTTGAGTAGTTAGACTGTTTTCACACTGACAGAACAGACATAGAGGGACATGGCGTACGCTACAAATCAGAGGTTCTCTGGTGTTGCAGTGGTCAGGAAGTGCTGCTTGAAATCAGAGCTGGGGAAGTGGTAGGGGTCGATCTGTGCAGCTAAGTGGGCCAGGACAGTGGATTCCACAGAAAAACCTTGATAAGTAAAGTCAGACTCTAAAAAGGTCTGGAGAAAAAGGCTGGAGAAAATCAAAAGCCATTCTACACAAATAATTTCTGTGTGCAATGTTGTATTTTCCATCAGAGAGCTGAAATAGCTGAGGGATTTTTAGATGTTCATGTGTGGATTATAACTCTATAACGCAATGGGCTTGTCCAATCGATAACCAATAAAGTTCACAGAGGGATGGTGAAGTTAAGCTGTGGTGACAGATAAATATCAGTGAACAACACCATTCCTAAAGCAGACAGGAACGCTCTGGTGAGGCTACCGCTGATGGATGACTGTCGTTTAAAGAACAAAACAAATCCACTATATCTACAATAAAAGCTCTGAGTTTTGGTTTATTACACATGTACAGCTGAAAACAGATGCTTGCATATTGTGTGTATACTTGCATATTGTGTGTATAGCCAACATATATATATATATATATATATATATATATATATATAAACTATTCAGATTTTATTGCTTTTGATGCAAATATCCTAAAAATGTTATTAGTTGTTTTAAAAACCCTACTTCACAACGGACACCATCGGCCATTACAGCTGCTTGCTTCTATTCCATGCTGTCAAATGATCACTAGGCAAAAATTCAGTCTCTCAAAATGAACGGGTCAACAGACTTTCATGTCTAGACTGTTTATGCATGACTGCAGGTCTTTGAATCGATGAAAAGTAAAGTTCAAAAAGAGATAGTGAAGGTAAACCACAGTGACATAAATATCACCAAACATGTTCCTAGAAAACAAGCAGACACACTGAAGATACATGCAACTCTGGATAGATGGACAGAAAGTTGATCAGCTCCAACTGGAGCCCGGAAATTCAAAAATCTGATATCAATCAGTGAGCACACCATAACTTTACCAGTTTGGACTTTTAAAAACCAAACCCATCCTGATGGAAGAAGACTTGAAGGCATCAATATCAACTCATATTTATCATCCCATCCACTGGTGGTGGCAGAAAGCTCCAAAAATGTCTAAGTCCAAGTCTTCAGCATTGTGGGGAGAACTTTCTGCATTTTTCTGAGATGTGTAATCCATGCTAGTTTGCAACCTCTACTTCCTGTGTCAGCTAAAATTGGAAGGACCACAAATCTCTGATTGTAACATCTCTATCCAATATGAAGAAAGAAGTAAGAAGAAAACAAACAAATAATAGGGACTATAACATATATCTGCATTAACATCTGCACCAGATGATGTTAGTCATTTTTTAGCATACTGGGATCAGTCCAATAAGCAGAACTAGGCTGATATTAATAACCTATATTTATTTTGTTTTGCGTTTCAGGAGGGGGAGGGAACAGGGTTGGTGACAGTGACAGTGATGCAGCAAAGGTTTGAAGGAAAATCTATTTTTAATGTATACTGTATAATATTGGCTTTCAGCCAGTATCAGTATTGGCCCAAATTTGCAAATTGGTGCATCTCAAATGGATAACATGTAAAATGTTTTAATTATGTGAATATATATTGAATGTGACTGATCACGTGTTTATGTGTCATGTTTTGTGTATCCCATAATCCCTTCAAAATGTTTTTGTACTGCTGAGGGACGTCCTCAGTCTGCTGTAGGCTTAAACTGCAGACTGAGCTCAGATGTTATGATTTATATACACCAGGCCCATGAAAGTCAGCGCAAATAAATGGTGATGTAACACAGTTGTAACTTTGTGAAGGAAGCAGGAGGTATAAGGTAGCAGATGACAAACTGCACCTCCTCCTTATCCACCAACTTCACTCTGCTGACGTCTTTTGAAAACTCGACACAGCCAGAAAGAACTTTGACTGTCAGCCGCATGACAAGAGTTAAAGTGCAGAACTGAAGTGCAGACACGTGAGGACCTGCAGCCAGGAGACGCAGCGCATCAGAGCGAGTTAATTAGGATGATCGGCCTGACACCTTTCTACTCTGGGCTGTGATGAAACCAAACACCATGGAAGGCATGAGACATGTTGGTAAAGAGAGCATTAATAATTCACCACACCGTTCTGAACGCCGAGGCGATCCGCTCCGCCTTTGGCTGAATTCTTATACAGGCGTCGATGTCAACGTCTCAATTGCTGTAACATCTGCCACCTGTAGCTACAAGCTGCAGCTAAAGCTTTTCCATATGATAGAACAAAAAGCATGTACAGATTAAAGAGAACGTTAGAAATTAAACAACATGGCACTCAATTCAATAAGTTGGCCAAACAGTGAAAAACTAGCCTTGTTTACAAAAAAAAATGCATTCCATGATTTTACATATACTAAATTATTAACTTTTAGGTAGAGAATTATCTTTTGTCCAGATGTCTTACAAGAACATACTGATGCTTGGATATCACTACTAAAGCAAATAAAATATTAAAACAACATTTTTTTATCTACTTCTTCTAGGATTTTTCTACGATCACCTACTAGAGCCATTGAAGACAGAAAAAAAAGAGTAGCATTATATTTCCGCCAAAAAAAGTTCCACATTAATCTCATTAGAAATTTTCTAGAAAAATCCTTGGAAATTTCTAGGTTTGAAAAGTCAAAAAATTGCAAGAGAAATATCTGAAATTTTGAGATTGATCTCAGAAATTGTCTAGAAAAAATGTGGATATTTCAGTTTAAAAAGTAAAAAAAGTTGATGTGAAAATTTCAAAAATTCAAAGATTTTTGACATTTAAAAAAAATTCTAGAAAATTTCTGAGGTTTTTTTTTGTCAGAAGTATACTTTTTTTCATCTCCAATAGCCCTTATGCACGGTCATAGTTTTCTACTTATTTTCAAAATGTTATCAGAAAACATCAAAGCAGCCAAAATATTTTTCATCCTTTTAACAATGTGACTCCTGGTGACCTATTTCGCATTAATTTCAATGACTGAAACCAGAAGCCTTGCATCAGGCTCTGGTAACATGATAGGGGTGTGCCAAAAAAAAAAAATCAATTCACGTGAAATGGGGACGAGGCCATCTGCAGAAAGGTGGCGCTCTCTCAGTTGCTGCTCCATAAAAACAAGATGGAGGATGCGTGGCCAGAGTTAAATTCCATTTAAGCATGGATTGATATTCAAAATTCAAGAAGCGTGACACGTTAATGTCTCCATTTGTCATTCTGCCTCACAAAGCAGACTAAAGTAGATCATGAGGATGCTTTGCACACCAACAGATTAAAGCAGATTATAGACAGGCAATAATGATAAAACAACTCTGCAGCTGCAGAGCACAGCTATAACTCACATACATGGTACAGCGCAGAGCCGCATCTAAAGTGTGAATTTAGACGAATAAATATAGTTTACAAACATAACACTCACTTTGGGATTAAAAGCAATTGTCAAAATGTAAGCAGTGATTTATAAATGAGTCACAGTGAGATTTGACAGGTTGGCGGTGCGAGTTAGACGCCCAGAGCGACAGAGCAGACGCCTGCTGGGTTATTATGAACATCAAAAGCAAACTGGAGTATTGAAACCCCCAGTTTCAATCAACACTGTAACTACTGAAGGAAGTATTTTACCACTGAAAACGACCACCGCTATGCTCTGCCTCATACCTGAACTGATTTGTTTTGGTTTTCCAATGATGTCTAAGGTCCATCTGCCCATCCCTTGTCTTAAGATTAGGTTGCTGGGGCAACAGGTCCAGCTCATTCTGGGGAATCCCAAGGTGAAGTTCGCAGGCCAGAAGAGACGTCTCAGTCCAACCGTTGAGTTCTAGATCTCCCACAGGGTCTCCTTCCAGTTGGACGTTTTTCCTGAAAATCTTCCAAAGGAAGACAGCTGGGGTGCAATCGGTTAAAATGTCTGGACCACCTCCACTGATTCCTTTCATTGCAGAAAAGCAGCAGCTATACTTTAAGCTCGACTAGGTGAGGAAGGGGGGTCATCACTTTATGTCTACAGCTGAGTCTAGCCACAGTCTGAAGGAAGCCCATCTCGACTGCTTACATCAGTGTTTGATGTGTTTAAATACCGATTTTTCTACCTTAAAATAGAATGTCAATAGTATTAACTAATATAAAAGAGGAAAAGTTTAGTCTGAAAGAAAATGTTATGTGCTTTATATGGTAACTATTATGGCGTTTTGACAGCGGACAGTCTGGTCGACTTGGTCCGATTGGGGACCAAAACTGCAACACACTACATTTTCAGCTGGTGTGGTTCTCTTTCACTGCACTGTCACAAAAAACCAAACCCTCTGAAAAACCTGTTCTACGTCGTAGCTAAGGTCAGGCAGTGAGAGCTTGGTGGTTCTGAACTAGGACCACACAGGCATGTAAATGAACTACGGTGACATTTGCTGGTGCATTAACATGCTGACCTTAATGGTCCACTTTTCCATAACCGATGCTTGTTCAGGGGCTCTTTAAACACGATGAGGCCCAGAGCAAGGCGAGGGTCAGAGATGGAAGATCATGTGGAATCATACAGATATCATATATGTTTTAAATCTGCTAGCTTGGCTAACTAGGAACAGCGTAGGTAAACATTAATGTCTAATTTCTACTATATATATGTAGCCTTAGTATACATCGCACTAAATGGAATCGCTGGAAATTGAGACATTTTGTTTTTGTTTAAACAAACTAATAGGAGGATGATTCGGCTTCAGAATGTAAAACTCAGCCTGCGTGTCCTGCCTCGCAACACATTAAAGATTTAAAGTGATCAAATGCTTCTTTACCGAGTTAGACAACTACAGCTGATCTTAAGCCACACACAGCCCCCGGATCCAATCAATAATGTACAAGTAGCTTTAATGAAAGCATGCATATGCGTCGGTGAGAAAGATTTGTTTATGCTCATGGCTGGTGCCAACCTCATTTCTTTTTCATAAAAAGTGTAAACTGCACATTTGCAACCTGCTACAAGCGGCAAACAAAGAAGCAGCACAAGCGTGCAGACACCAGAGGCATGCAAATAGTGTTACTCCAGCAGACTGGAGTCATTAAAATACACTTCAGCTCCACATTATTCGGAAAAGACACAAGGATGAGATTCTACAATGGAGAAGGAGGGAAACTAAAAGAAGAGAAAAATCAACAAATGCTGCCTCACAGGTGAGCTGCATGATATTAAGCAAACATTCAACCATGATGTGGGACAAGCACAGACACCGAGGAGCTACGGGGGGAAAGCAGAAGTTGATGTTTGTTTCATATTAACAGGGGAAAGTGGATTAGGTAGCAGTAATAAGTTCAGTGTTCCCAAAACTATTCTCAGGAGTTTATTGAGATAAAGGGAAAAACAACGGTTCAGGAGGTTACATTCTGCAGTTATTTTATTGAAAGTGATTGGAAAATGTACAAAGATTCACCCAAACAGATGTGGGTTTGTTTTTTTAACTACCATATTTTTTGGACTATAAGTCGCTACTTTTTTCCCACGCTTTGAACCAGGCGGCTTATATATATGTACGTTTCCAGTTTTTTTTTTTTTTAACTTTGCGGGTGCAGCTTACAGCTCTATAGTCTGGAAAATACAGTGATTGTCAAATTAGTCTAGGTTTATGACCACCATTTTGTGAAACACAAATTCCTGTTTAATCTATGAAATATGTTATTTATGGTGTTTCCTTGTTTTGTATCATCATGTGGTCAGCATTGGAGATAATAAGTAACTTTTGGTATGGAACCACCTTCCTCCCCTTGATACCTAATGATTGACCATCTGAGGACAAAAATTCAACGACTTATACACAGTCCACCATTCATATTATATATTTCATTTCAAGCATAAGAGTTTTATGAACATTTAGGTTACGCAATATATAGAGAAACTCAAAATATATTTTCAGTAATTACTGATCTTCATATCAGCAGTGATAACATAATATTTAAATGATACTATTTAATATTATTATAACATTTAAATGATTTTTCTTGATTAACGTGTACCAAACTGTGATCTTTGTTCAGACACAACACACACAGAAGATCAGACAATTCATCTTCATCTGCAAATAAAACGTGAGGTAGATATGTGATGGTGTGAAAAAAAAAGTCATAGGAAAAAACTATGTTGTGTTTACACAAAACAGGGAATTTAAAGATCCATATTAAACAGTTGCAACAAATGTTAAACTTGCTTAAAATATATTTTTGAAGGTTAAAAAAACAGAAAAATGATACCAGTCAGCCATGACACAGTGGTGTTATTTCAGCTTCCAGTACCAAACACTGGAATGGTCACTGGATGGACTCCGCCCTTCTTTTTCTCTTTTCCCTCATCCCCCTTTCTTTTAGAGTTGGATAGCTAATCCAAAAATTGAAGAAAAAAATCTGAAAAAGTCTTACAGCTCTTAGACCTTGAATTGGTTGAATCATAGGTTGCTGAAGGTTTATTTATTATTCTAGCCAAAGCTTCTTACAACAGTTTTCAGCATAAGTAGATTATGGGTTTTTGGTTGTTTGTTTTTGTTTTTATGTCCCTTTTGTTGCGTACGTTTCGTTTGATTCATAATGAATATACACTTTGATTCAAGCAGGAGTTTCTGGTGTCCTTATTTCTGATAAAGTGCCGAGAAATAAATGAACTTCTGGAACTTTTGAGGGCATAAAAATGATTGTTCAATGGGCTGAGAAAAAAAAATCAGATTAACAAATAGCTCATTTATTTAACTGATTTATCTACTAAGTCATATTGTGGTGAGATTTACAGTGATGCTAATCCACACTCTTTGATTCTGGATGTTTCACAGCAGCATTGAAACCCAGTGCAAAAGTCAGACCGTCTCACAGGTCTTACTGCCAGACACGCATCGAGATGACAAAGTCAACCCTGACCTGCGACCTTTGACCTTTTCCTTCAGCAGCTGGAAGATGAATTTGTTAGAAAAAAAAAAGCTGAGATGAGCTGCATATATTTATACAATCTCTGTCTCAGTCATCTCTGTGTGCAGCATCATCACGGCCGTCACTTCTGCTATAAACACACCGACAAGGAACACTCACACCTGCACACTCCACATGTCACCAAAAAGTCGGCATGATTGAGCACTTTCTGCACCAAACAATGCCACTAGACACATAGATGCACAACCTGGCAATGATGAATGTTGCAACTCAGAGTGTGCCTGCACGTACAGCTACAGTTTGGATCTCTGTGCGCTTTATGCTCCGGTTTCTATTGCGATAATAATGCTCACTTTCTGAAATATTTAAACATTTAATCACAGCCGTTTTATGACCAGCAACTGAGATCTCAGGTGGAGAGACGTACAGGACCATGAAGCAGACAGCAGAGAGAAAAGGAGAGTAGAGTGCAAGTACATTTCCAGACAAGCACCAACAGAAGTACCACGAGAACTTAGAAGGTACAATTGTTTTAAAGAAAGAAGTTAGGAATGCACTAAAACGTTACGGCTTCTATGCATATTTACCACGTAAGTCTTAGCTATTTGAGAAAAAATATGTTAAATTGCTTTGAAGGTTCATGGATAACAATTAACAAGCAAACCTGTGAAATACTGGGAGGTTATGGTCCAGTCAGATGAGACCAAAACTGAATTTTTAGGGGTCAAAGGTCATTGCACATCATCTGAATTCCCCCATACAAGCCGACTGGGAAGTTCACAGTTGGGAACATCATGCTGAACATTATATCTCAAATATATCATCTTTGCAATATTATTGTTCTGAAAGTAGGACTGTGATGCAGCTTTCAGCCTTGCCACTAGAGGGCGCGGCCGTTTTGTGAGTAATGTTTTTGTTTGGTGTTCATGTAAATCAGGAGGAGTCATGTTTAGAGGCAGCTTGAGAGAGAGAGAGTCCATAAGACTGGAGGGGAACAGTTTGTGTTTGAGAAGGATAAATGGCCAGATAAATTGATCTGGACCTTTTAACTCATTCTTGACCAAGCTAAGCTAAGAGTTACTTTAAAATGGTGAATTTTATCATGTTTAGTTGTTTTCTTATACTTTAACATTATAAGTTATTTAAAAAAAAAAACGGGACTGGAGTAATGGAAAAAAGTGTTTTTATTTTATTTATTACTAAATGTGACTAAATAGCTATAAGGTCATTGTGCGTAGTTGTAAGGCCTAAAAGGCATGTTTGTGGCTGTCATAGGTAATGTAGCGTACTTATATAATAATCAGTGTTTACATTGGATTATATAGTTTGTCTTTTGTTTATTCTGTTTTGAAGAACCACTCACACACTAACCCATCCTCAATAGAAATCTGCTGCCATCTACCAGGATGATTAGGGTTGATGTCTTGACTCAATGACCTCAAACTTACAGTCAGGATAATAAGGTAGATGATAGTAATGAAACTGAAAAAACAAATACCTTTCAAGAGCACCTGAAGGCAACAAGGAGAAACAGCCAGAAGTATGACTGACAGAAAAATCAAGAGGATCTGACAATGAATGAATCAACTAGGCAGAGGCGTTTAAATCATGGGAAGGCTGATCACAGGCATGAAAAACAAGAGACTAATTATGATGTAAACGGCAGACGGAGGCCAAGGGAAAGTAATGGCTGAGTAAACACAGAAACAACATGAAGCAGGCGTCTAAACAACGAGGAAACTGAATGTTCCCTTGATGAGCTCTGATGAAAGATCATCAGGCCAAAAACTGAAAAATCTATTTATTCAGGGCGTCAAAACAAGAAGTCACCATTACACAAACACATCAACTAACAATAAGCACAAGGACTTGCTGCAAAGTGAAATAAACCCCAAACGACAAGAAAAATCCAAACCAAAGTGACAGAACGGAGCTTTAAAGCAACACAACAAACACTTTAAATGCTCATACAGACAAAAGCAAAAGCTTTGTTCAACATTTATCAGCGTTTGGTGTTGACGGGGTGTCGCCGTGACATAAAGTCTGCGGCGGTGTGGCTGCATCGGTCTGTGTGGCCTCCAGGCACACACCGCAAATGAATCCATTCATCTTAGCTCCTGTACGCTGCCATATATGCTTGTTCTGTGCTACACAAACCAAATACATGCTGCCCTCTAATCCACTCATTCCTCTCTGCAGCCACAGCAGGTATTTCACCTGCTGTTGTTTCTCTTTTGCTTCTCCTGTGCACACACTGCATCTGCTCACCAATCCCACAGCTCCCTCTCATCCATGTCATCCAGGATTTCAAATTTCCAGACGGTTGGTTTATTTGAATCTGTAGAATAATCCTGACTGGTTGAAAACACATTTACATACAAGTTTTTATTCATAATTGTTTAGCCTTGTAAGTGTCGCTTGGTTAAACAGATATGTTTAGGTCATTTTTCTGCTATATTAACAGCATTACTGTATTCCCTGTTAGATATTTTGTCTGTTTTTCTTTTTGTCACTCCTAGACAGTTAGATCATCGTACATATTTTAAGGTCAGGCAAAAGTAACATGAGTAAAATTAAAAGAAGTTTTTGTAAAATTGCTATTCAAACCAACACAGTCCTATGTTGAAAAAGATAAAAATAAAAGAAATAGTTTGATTTGCAGCTTTTGATTGGTTCTGTATTTGATTGGCTGGTGGTGAGCTTCTTTGATAAACACTAAGTTGTGAGCGAAGAGCTAGAGTTAATCAGTTGAGTGTGAGAAGAAAGCACTATTAATCGAGCATGTGTGAGACTTAAACACACACACCACTCGTTATTCTTTGCTCACATAGACATCTAAACTTACTGCGGTCTCTCTGTGTGCTCAGATTGGTGGTGCAAATATAAAACCATAGTTACAGCATAAAAATAAGGAAGTCAAATTTCTTAATTCTTCTCCACAGTCCTCATCCCAAACAGATCTCTGGATTCCTACTGGAGCTTTCAGAAACTGTAAAACCGACAATAAAAACTGCTTTCTAAACCTTCTAGCTTCTGTGCTCTTCCACCTGTTTTACTTAAAGGCAATATGAAATCAGCGATAATACAGCAGAAACACAAACTCACTCCCTCCATCTCTGGCTGTGAAATGGGCATTAAGAGTTCAGATAGTCTAGGTCAAAGTGTAGCCTGATAACATGAGACCTAGCAACGTGGAGATGTTTGGTTATCAGATCAGCCTGTGCACGTGTGAATGTGTGTGCGTGCGTGTGTGTGTGTGTGGGTGTGTGCATGTGTGTGTGTGTTTGACTTATCTGTGTACAGGTTTTGTGCATTTAGATAAAAACCCATATTGATTCAGTAACAAGGCAGGAGGCTTCGGCATTGATCTGCCTCCACTGAGAACTCTGTCAGAGCAGAAAGGGGCTTCGCCCCTTAGCAAGAGGCATTATTGAACAGTGATAAAACCATTAACCCTTCCAGCTCAACACCTAACATTTCATCTAGTGAAGAGCCTTTCAGCGCTAAGAAGAACCATATTCAAGTGGCACAGGTCTAAATGCATTCAGGTATTTATTTCCCCAATTGAATGTTCATTATATGTTAAATAAGTAGAAATTGATTCAAACTTTCAGATAAAAACAAGCCATTCTAGTGGAACAGTGTCTATGCTGTGATCTGGGAGCAGGTTTAGGTTTGTTGTCTCTACCTCTCCTCTTCGCTCCTCCCTTTCTGTACCTCTGATCTCTTAACGGGCAGCATTGTTCCTGAGGCACTGGCTCCTTCACCTGAAAATCACCTGCTCAGCAGGGAACATTGCTGAAGAGGACCGGCAGGAATCATAGATGTTGCCAGATTGTCAATAGTTGTGGTAGCCTGGTTCTCCTAGCTGTTGTGCTCCAAGGCTCGTTGCTCTATCTCCATCTCCCTGAACCCAGACACTCGCTTACCTTGAATCTACTTGATGTTACTCTTGTCCTCCAGCACCTTATTTGCTCTTCTGCTACGATGCACACCTCAAAACGATTGGGTCTCCAGAGAAGTCCTTTCCTGATCGATTGAGAGTCTTCAACTCACCTCTCCCTGCCTTCCTCAAGTTTATACCATCTAGAGATCAGCAAATATCACCAGAACCAGTTCTTGTAAAACTGCTACAAAACTGGTTCTAACCAACCCTCACTGAGCTTCAGATGAGCTCATTCACCCTTTGATCCACAGTAACCTGCCAACAACTACAACGCCACCATGTGTGAATGAGAAACCAATTCATAAGTCACTTATATCAACTTTGATCACATAAAGTTTCAGACAACTCCTTTGACCTCCTACCAAGCAGACCTACAGCAAAGTTTAAGTTATTCGTTCCCCAACATTTTCACTATTACTACTATTCACTTTCATGTTCTCGTTCATGCCTGGTTCTTCCATCCACAAAACATCTAAACACAATGAAATTTGACCTTCCTCTTCTCTTAAACCAGGGTGTTGCATCGGTAAAAGCTGTGAAGGAGTTAGCCAAACTGCTCATGGAACAATTCACTTCGCCATGCCTAAAATACCGAAGCCGAGTTTGCACATACATTTTCCAAGCGTCTAACCAGAAGGGGCCCCTCACAGAACGTCAAAGGAAGTAGAGATATCTGGAGGTGAAAAAACATGTTTAGCGATTCTGGAGTGTTTAAAACATCCTTCACCACCTTCAAAAAGCGGTTCTAGCTTTCCTCCTCAAAGATGAGCCTCTGCCTGAAGCGCCTCTGGTCATTTATGAATTAAAAATAATGCTGGCAATTTCCCACACACACCTGAGCCTTCAAAGGTCAAACTGGCATCGTGGAGCTAAAGAAAGATCAGGTAGATATAAAGCATTAGCGTAAAATGAGAGTCAGGGGGGGAAAAAATTACAAAAATATATATTTATATTTGTCAAATTCATTGCAAAAACATAGAATCTATACTCAATTTAATATTAAGGTCTGAGCGTTCACTGCATCCCAGAGGCGAAAACCTCGGAGCAGATTAAAACTACTGCAAAATAACTGCCACTAATAAGCTAACAGTGTCAAAGGTCTGTGTGTCTCTATGAATAAATTATTCCATAGCGACCAGCGAAACTACGCAGGACGTATCACTGCTTGCGCGTTGGACGTGCTGTTTATACATCGTACATTAAGTCTGCTTACTAATAGCTAATTTGGTGAGTTTGTGCCTTATGGCAAGGTTGTAGTCACTTGTCCAGGCCAACAGGTACACTCAGGTAGACTCTGTATGTCTTTGTGAGCAGCTTGCGGCTGACAGGAATGCTGGTGGAGCTGCAGCCTGGGCCTGCTGCGCTCCCTCAGGACTCTTATGAAGGTCGTTTTCAGCCAGCTGCCCCCAATATCACAGCGTCAGAGAGGAGGAGCTGCTAACAATTACACCACACTGGAGAGATGTGCCTACTTAGCACCGGGGTTGTTGTTTAGCTATTTTCCACTATAAAAATAATAAAATTATCTGTTTCCACTTTAGCAAATTACAATGCCTAAGAGGTTTTATTAATGATAAATTAGCTTTTCCACACAACGGAATTATTCATCTTTACTACGTAGATGCTGTGTTGCTGTGGCAGACTGCTGAACTTTTAATTAGCGCTTCACTTTCTGGGAAAACTATGATTTACTCTAACAAGCTGGAAACATCCTGTTCTACTGTAAACACCTTAAGAGGTAGTGTTATGTAAAATCAACCTTTTTTGAGCTTTACATCATATTTATAGTGTTATTCCCTCATTAGAAACATACCTGGAGTGTTGCCCTGATTCTTTCATGAAAGTTTGAGAAATCCTTTAATCTCCATGGCAACCATTCAGCTTCGCAAAACGCTTGGGTGGAACAAGCCCCGCCTCCAAAACGCAGCTCCTCCTCAGAGCTGCTGTTTCTAAGGATCCGGGCAACCAGAGACAGGTTGTCGTCTTTGGACCGGAACCTCTGAAATAGAAACTGATTGGTCAAATCAGAGTCCTGGTGGCATTAACTTGGCCTCCGATAACAAAATAAAGAACCTGTACGTTATTTTTAACCAGGATATGTCGCTTTAATTCTATACAAGTTCCTCAGATTTCCTTCTGCTAAACCTGGAGTTTTGCCAAAATTAGAAATATCCTGTCCAGGAGTGGCTGCAAAAAACTAGATCATGATTTGTTACTTCAGTTCTGAACTACTGTAACTCTTTACTGTCCACAAAATGCAGTTAAAAGCCTCCAGCTGATCCAAAATGCAGCAGCAAGAGTTCTGATAGAAATTAAAAAGAGAGAGATCATATTTCTGCTGGTTTAGCTTCCCTTCATCAGCTCGCTGTTGAATCCAGAATGTGTTTGTTTTTTTCAGTCGAACCACTGCAGTCCTCCTCCAGCAGCGTTGTCCTGCTCTCTTCTGTTCCTTATTTAACCGTTTTGTTTTGCGTTACCTGAGTCAGAGCGTCTGACCGTATCAACGGAAGCTAAACGTTGCACTATGTGGACATATTTGGATGAACAGAACATCATATGTACCAATCAATTCAGAAAAAAAAAAAACCAATGAACATGTGGAGCAGAAGCAAATTTTACAAGCTTAAAAAGCCTTGTCTTGAATTCCTATTTAACATCCCTGCAGTGACACTGTGTGACAGCAAAAGCCGCCGAAGCTTTTGAAGGGTTCCACTTAAACCCATGAATGCATAATTTAATTTGAGGGTGGCGTTGTGGGGGGTGGGGGGGTTAAAGATAAGCAGAAAACATTCAAGACAGAATTAACCCTATCTGACAGCGAAACTGCTGAGCCCTCTGTTCGCTAATCCTTTGACGGCTGCACATTTCCCTACTAATATGAAAATACAAGATGGAGAATTTTTTTTTTAAACGATTACTAAATGGGCTAAAACGATTACTAAAATGACTGTTTTAGTAATCAGTTAATCTATCGATTATGCTGACAATTAATAAGATACAAAATGAGCTCATTCTAAAGTTTTTAGTTAACCACTTGAGTCTTTTTTATACTGTAATAGAAATATATTTATAATTTTTAGTAATCGATTAATTGATCATTCTGATGATCAATCAGGTAAAATTTAGCATATTTTACAGAATTTTATTTAACCGTTTAAGCATTTTTTTTGTACTGTATTAGAAAAACATAAAAAAGCAAATAAACTAATTTCTTTTTAAAATAATAATAAATAAAAAAACATTTTATTGTCTAAAATGCAACAGCATATAATACTTTAAGTGAATTTGAACCGAGTGAAGCTAAAGCTATGCCATTTTAAGAGTAAAACATTTTTACAGGCAGAGGAGTTTTTTTATCCTAAATGCAAAATATATATTTATTTTGTAAAGATTTGACTTAATTACTGATTTGAATGCGTTGTGTTTTCAGCAAGTTGCCCTTTTTCAGAGTCTGTAAACTCCAGTTAATGATTAATCAACTTCTAAATTAGTTGACGATTATCTCAATAATCAGTTAATCGGGAATAAATCAATTAATCGTTTCAGCCCTATGAAGGTATTTTTGATCATCTTCACTGAGAGCGAAACGGACAAACAGTCGGTGCCACATATGCCCAGCTGAGCTCCGCATCCAGCAGCTTGGCATGCTGTTGCTGTGGAAACGCCAAACAGATGAACCTGTAATTGTTTGTTTTAATAGTGAGGAGACCTTAGACCGTTTAAATGTGTCAGTTTGTCTATTTGTCTCACCGCCAAACTTCAGGAAAAACAGAAATCTGGGATTATTTTACAACGGTGAAACATGGAGGAAACAGTCAAATGGCACAGCTTTGTTTTTGCTTTAATTACACTGGAGAGTATGTAATTATGCAGACTATCACGTTGTGACACAAGGAAATACCAAATTAAACAGAAACGTGGGATTCATAGACTGATAGTTGAATTCTGAGAGTTGGCTTTTGAACCAGTTTTTTCCTGGGTCTTTTTTTTGGTTGTTGTTGGTTTTTCTTTAAGAGCTGCACCAAAAAAATATATGTTGGTTAATTGGAAACTCAAACATCAGCTCTATTTCTGCAAAGTGAATGCACCTTCGGCAGCCACTGGGGAAATGACTGCCTTCCAACAAGAAGGTCCTGGGTTTAAATCCTGGCCTGGGGTCTTTTCGTACGGAGTTTGAATGTTCTCTGCATACTGGCTGCTGGCAGGTTTTAATTGAAAAGCACTTCCTGTGAAAGTCGGCCTTTTCCTTTTCCTGTTACTTTACCAAGCAATGAATGGCATGACTGCTGCAGGAGGTCGGTCCGTTTTCAACAAGTTATTTTACATGATTGAAAATTCTAGACAATGGATGAATGACTACAATTAAACAGCTGTTTCATTTATATCAGGTCTGTAACACTGAATTAAGTTTAGTTAAATAAATTGTTTCTGTCAATTTAAAGGATTCTGTTTTTACAACTTCATTTGTTGGATTAATTCATAACTAATAAAAATATATTTTTCTATATGAATAACATTAAAAATTCTGTACATACCAAATACAACTTTAGAGAAAATCAACTTGATATTTGAACACCTTGGCTCCTCCCTTTTACAATGTTTTCACCAGCGTAGCACTGAAAAGTAGCTTGTATAACGAGCGCAGTAGATACACGGTGGCACCAGGTGTTTGCTAATTGTTTCTGGCTAGTCTGAAGGAGCTGAGTGGGGGGTTCATGAGGGAGGGCTGTTCTGTGAGGCAGAAACTTGGTAGCTTGGAAACTGCGTTCTGAGGAGGAGCTGCATCTCGAAGGCGGGGCTAGGTCCACCCAGGCGTTTTCTAGAGCAAAATAGTTGCCATGGAGATTAAAGGATTCCTCAAACATGCATGGAAGAATCAAGGCAACACTCCAGGTGTGTTTTTTGATGAGGCAATAACATTATCACTATGCAAAGCTGAAAAAAGTCAATTCTAGGTAATACCGCCCCTTTAAATAAAGATCAGATTTATGGCTGGCGTACTGCCATTGCTGTAGAAACTGAGCCGCTCACTGGCTAGCCGCTGCTGCCAGTGTGTGCTTATAGATCTGCAGAGTGAAAGCCAGCTAAATCCTCGTCATGCGACATTCCCACCATGCTTCGTTCACATCAAACTGAGACAATCTTTCATTAAGATCCACTCCTCTTATCTTTCCCCTTCCTTTGCACATACAGTTGAGTTCCTCCACCAGCAGCTTGTGTTTAATTGCTGAGTCAGCAGCTTTTGGTTCGAGCTGGCTACGTATTAAAAAAAGTGGAAGGATAGGCACACATCTTCCGATTACCTGAAAATTAACCCCAACTCTCCTTGCAGGCTAAAATAAAACTCACTATGTTCTGCAGAAGTGTTTCGGCAGCAGGAGACCCAGAGCCAGCAGTACGGGAGAATATTATCAGGTCTGAGAGACGCAAAGGAAGCTGCAGCAGGCCCTCCTGCTGATGCACATAATTGGAGAGATGAATTTCAGGGGAACAAAAAAAGAAAAAGAAAAAGTAGAACAAAAAGAAAGCAAACACTAAGTGGCCGATAACATGAGTTCCAGAGCAGCTTCTGAGACAGATTTTTGGAGAAGTCAGTCAGCTGGGGTGGATTACAGGGCCTGTGTGTTACCAAGCCTCATGTGATGTGGGTCATCAGAGGGCAACGCAGTCGCTTTGGCAACAAGAACTGTTCACTTTCCTCTGTGGATGAGAGGGGAATTTCACAAGTCAGTGCTGCTCTCTAGTGGTTTCTCCAAAAATCCTCTTCAGTCATATTCTGACACCACACGATGAACTGATCTGTGTTTCTCTCTGAAGTCTGAATAAAATATGTTTTTTGGAGTACTCTTCAATTAGAGGAACGATACAGGTAGAATAGAATCTGTTATTTTAATACGTCATCTATGTGATGTTTTGGTAAAAATGATCTGTCTTTTTATGTGAACTAGAAAGAATAGCGGAAGCTGCTGATGCTAATGGGGATCTGAAGGAACAACAAACAAAACAGGTTCTGCATAAAAGTAGCACAATTGACAATAACGTATTCGGAAAAAAAATAGAGGAGTACGTTCCTGCCAAAACACGCAACAAATTTTGAGATTAAAATTGATTTTTTTTTCTAGAAGATTTCTCAGATTTTCTAGAAAAAAAAACCCTGGAAATTTCTTAGTTTGAAAAGCTGAAAAATTGCAACAAAAAAACTAATATTTTGAAATTAATATCAGAAAATTTCTAGACATTTTTAGATTCATCTAAATCTAGAAAGAAAAGTTTGAAAAGTAAAAAAAAAGAACTTTTAAAACTCAGAAATATCCACATTTTATCTAGAAAATGCTTAATCTTAAAATTTCTGAGTTTTTTTGGCAGAAATTTACTCCAGTCTACAAATGCACAAATATGGCATTGCAAAAAGTTTCAATTTTGTAAATCTCTAAAGCACAAGTGTTTTTTCCCCTAAAAAATCTTTTATTTCATGTAAAGAAAAACAATGTTTTTTCAAAAATATTTTCTGACATGAATTGCTAAAACAGGTAATTTTAGTGTGATTCAGTTGTGAAAATTAATTGTAGTTATTCAATAAAAAAAAACTGAAAACTGCATTTATTATTTTACCTATTTTCAGCATTTGTTTCTTTACCATGTGTATTTGAAGTTTTAAATAGCCCTTGTGGAAGATCCAAAGAGGCTCAGGACCCGCAGGTTGCAGCTACATCATTTATTTTAAAAGAAAAACAGAATAAAGATGGAAAATTCTGTATTTCAAGTCCACAGAAACTAATTTAAATGAAATCATTTCCTCTGGAGACTCCTTTCCTTCCCCATCTCATGCTCTGACCTGGACAAAGCTCTCCACCACTTTTCACTCTCAGCACAAACATCAGTAAAGCAGCTTTTACTCTGAAGGAGCCTGAACAGTTTGATGTGGGGAGGCTTCCCAAAGCAAACCCTTCCTGCTCGTCCCACTTGAAGAAACGAGAGCGTCTTTGCCCGTATGCGAGTAATCGTCCGTGCAGCGTGCGGTCAGCGAGACGTTTCTTAATGACAGAGTTATCCAGAGCGACGCGGGGCCAACTCCTCTGGCTGCTCTGTAAACAGGCGGAGCGGGGCAGCCATCTGGTCTGCCTCCACCTTCCTGATGATCTGCACTGATTCCTTTTGAGTGAACCCTCAGCGTAACGTCGAGCTGAACCAGACTGCAGCGAAACGTGAGCCAGCAAAGAATGAAGCTGCTTTTACTTTCACAAGTCCAATTTTACACCTCCAATCAAAATTATTCTCTATGTTTAGTGTTATCGTTTCTAAATATATATATATTGGTTTTACTTATTGGTTGAAGTATCTCTGACAACCAGAACATAAAAAAAAAAAAATTCTTAAATTTTTTCTAATTGTATTGTGGCACCCCCATTGGGGTGCACCCAGTTGGCTCAGCTATTTTGCAAAAAAGAGAACAAAAAAAGAAGAAAAAGACAAATTTCAGTTTCTAGATGCTGCAGAGACTTCCCCTGAAAGACTCACAGCTCTATCTGGGGTGAAAGGCTGTTCGAAGGGCCTCCTTCAGGTTTTCTGTAAACTAACACTTCTTCACCTGTGAGCTGACAAATTGAACAGAAAGTTTCACTTTCTTCATGAGCTTAGCTATCTAAAAGAAAAAAAAAAGAACCTGCTCGGTCTTCAAAAGTACCAAACAATAAAAAATACAGGCAGAGTGTGTGTGTGTAGGTGTGTTTGTATGTGTGTGTGTGTGTGTGTGT
>NW_006800375.1:345000-356204 GCF_000485575.1 Poecilia formosa
TGTGTGTGTGGAGACGACAGCAAACAGCCTGGTCGGTGTAAGCATATAAAAACTTCTTCTCAGACAAAGGAAAGGCTTTCGCTCTTGCAGCAAGTTTTACTTCATTTGAATCACAAAGAAACAAAAAGGCTTTCTCCAAAATCTTTGCATCGGATGAACGAAACGAAAACATCGAAATGCAAAGAAGCGCTGCCAGCCTGCCTGCGCGCTGTTGTTATCCAGATAAGCACCCAAACTTCAGCGACTTTTGACCGACTCCTCCACTCCGTTCCCATGACCGAGTCGCTCCATGTGTGTGTGTGTGTGTGTGTGTGTGTGTGTGTGTGTGTGAGATTCAGATAATGCGCGTGTTTGAGAGTGCTGTGCCAACAGACAAGTCAGCGGGGGCAGCAATGGGACAAACTGTGGGAGGCAAACACAGAAGAAGAAAAGGAGGAGAGAAGAAAGCAAAGATGGCCGACTGAAGGGTAGAAAGAAGGAAGTGAAGCAGAAAGATTCTCTCTTTCTGGTAGTTCATCGGTTCTGACCTTAGCTTTGACCCAAAGCGAATGCTGCAGTGAGCTCACAGCAATGACACCGCCACTATGCAGACACACACACACACACACACACACACACCCACACACACACACACACACATACTCTCTCTCACACACACACACACAGGAATGCTGCTTCTGGTATTGTCTTTAAGTACCAAACTCGGGCCAAGGCCTCGCCAGGGTTTCCAAAACAAAATAACAGCCGTGCAAAGCTATCTCACACTTGCACACAAACACACACATACACACACTGCTCGGATACACACCCAAACACCACTTCCGTCCATTCTCTCTCACTGTGAAAGGAAGCGGAGCGGAGCTGGCTGGGAACCAGCTGTCCCGACAGAGGTAGTCCTCCGACTGCCCACTTTCCTCTCTGAAAGGACTTGAAGGACTCGGAGTATATTCTCTGACTTTCCACTGTTTAGATGCAAGCGACCACTTCAAGCCTTTGGGGGAGGAGAGAAGCAATTCATGCGGTCTAAATCTGGTTTTCTTCAAGCGAGTGGTTTGATTTAGGGTCATTACTATAGATGCATCATTAACACAAAACTCTAAAATAAAAATACCCACTTTGACCAAGTAGTTTTTATTTCAAACAGCTTTCCAACCAGCTGAATCAAATAACTGAATTACCTTTTCAATATGGCATCAAGTTTGGCAAAAGCTGCATCTTCAGGACGACAGTTGGAGACGCCTGCTCTAGAGACATTCCCTAAAGGACTGGCGGCTGTAAGCGAGCTAAATGCAGTTCCACGCAGTATTCACTCAGGATGGCTGCATGAAAATGTGTGAAACACTTTAAAAAAAAACAACCTCCAGACAAAAATTTGGTTTCCAGTCACAATTACACACTACTTTGCGTTGGTTTATCACAAATAACACTTTTACAAGGCATCGTAAAAGCACAGCTGGAGCTGACCACATCCCACAAGTTGCAGACGTTTAACTTTTATTTGAGCAACATTTTACGCTGGTGTACCGAAGACGATTAGCGCCAAGAAATAAAAATAATTCTGACTTTTGATCTCAGGAAATCATTGTTCTTCTTTCTCCGACCTGATCATTACTTACACTTTTAAATCCAATTACTCTGCTCAACCGACAACTACAATTAAAGCAGTAAGGTCATCAAAGGTCAAACGTCTTACCTTGGGCCATTTGGGGTTAATTAGACGGGCTTTGATTGCGTCGTCCAGAGCCTTGGCGTGCTGTCCCAGTCTGAGGTAGGCCGCAGACCGGTTGCTGTACAGGATGCAGTTTTGCGGGTCCGCGGTGAGGGCCTCGGTGTAGAGACGAACAGCCAGCACAAACTCCCCCTGCTGGCAGGCCTGGTTACTGCGGCGCACACGTTCCAAGAACTCAGCTTTGCTCAGGGCGGCTGGACCGCCGGAGCCAGAAATCCGATCCAGCCTTTTCCCAACTTGGGCCGAGGGGATCCCGGGAGATGAAGAGCGAGAGGATGAGGAGGAAGGGTTGGTGGCTCTGCCGGTGGAGCGAGAGCCAAAAAGGGAGAACTGTGGAGAAGACGGAGGAGGAAGAGGAAGAGGACACGCTTAGCAAGACATAGCAACACATTTCTGTGTCTATTAATAAAAAACATCATCAAAATTACTTGTATTTTTCTTTTCTTTTTTTTTTAAATAACTGCTTTACATTGAGTAGCTGTCATATTCAATTGTTGAGATAACATTTGTCTCGTTACAGTTGTCGTACCACCAGGCTAATAGATAAATGATCTTCATCAGACTACTGTCCAATATATTCCCATGGAATTTGGTCTAACCAAAATCCTGCAGAAATCATATTTGTAAAAAAAACACTACTACTTTGAACAACATATTCAAAACCATATAATTTACATCTGAATCATCAGATGTGTATTAGGGCCACTGTAGAAAAAAAAAAACTTAATTTCCTCCAAAAAACTCAGAAATTTTGGAGGAAATCAAGCCCAGACATTTTCTAGAAAAAAACTAAAAAAAATAATCTAAAAATTTCTGCATTTTTTCTTGAAAATTTTTAATTTCTCAAACTCAGAAATTTCCTTGTTTTTGCTTAGAAAATGTCTGAGAAATTTTGGTGGGAATGTACTCAATGTTAAATTTTATCTACAATGGCCATCGTACACCATCGTAGAAATTGAATCTAGCATATTTTATTTCTTTAGTATTGGATTCAAATAACTTTTGTTTTAAAAATGCTCAAAAGACCAATTGACGTTGACCTGCATGTCATTAAACAAGACATGCAGGTCATTTTTCTTTAGTTGGATCTAAAGAAAAACAAAGAACAACTGAGAACTGACTGAAGAACGATCTGATGCAGTGAGATCTGGACTGGCTGGACAATAACGAGTTCATCCAAATGGAAACAGGAAAAAACTAAACCCAAACATTACACTGGATGCACTGAACTCCAAAGGATCTGTGTTCATACTAAAACTTAGAAATATTTTTTGAATTATCCATCATGTCAGGATTATTTCAAGGACAAAGAAAATTTGAAAGGATTTTAGAAACTATTCCATTCAATGATGCTTCATAAAACAGACATTTGAGAAGTAAAAACTGATTTAAGTGTAATTTTCCAGTATTTGAAGCCGTCACTAAAACAACAGCCCACTCAAAGAATATTGTCAGTTACATTTTCACACACAAAAAAAAACATTATTGAAGATGGAAAGATACCCAAAATAACAGCAAACAGTAGCTGCCTCATATGAATTTTATGATGCAGTGAAAAACTGCTGCGTTCACGTCTCTGTTCTGCTGTAACCACTTCAACTCTTCAGGAAGATGCGGGGGGAAAAAAGTGACAAAGTCAAAGTGGGTTCTGCTCTTATTCCCATCGCCACGGCTGCTGAAACTTGGGCTCAAATGTTCTCACTACGGCCGAGAGCGAGGCGCTTCCACAGAGCTGCCTCCTCTGATCTGGTGTTTCCAAATCCGGGTTTTCACCAGAGCTTACACCAAGGCCGTCATTATCTCTCTACAAATTGCCACAGGCACACACACACGCACACACACCCACGCACACACACGAGCTTAAGGGATTCCTAAACCTTCAAAATGCATCAGCCAACATTGTTGACGAAGACGCCAGAAAACTTGAAGTGGTACTTAAGATTTACTTGAAATAGACCAGAGGCGTTTGTCAGTCTCACGTTTCTGATACGAGTGAAGCATCTGCTCTGTGGAGGTTTTCATTGTTTTAAACAAGCCTGTTTATCCACCTCCACTTATTTCAATGGGTTTTATTTCTAAGAACAAACCGGGATGACTGTGGCATCAAACTAAACATCGCTGCCTGGATATCAACAACCTCTTTTTTTGTTGTCATAATATCTTTATTGAAGTTGCACTCATGTAGAACTGCTACAAAATAACAATGCAATGGAAATGTGAATGGAAAACAACAGCTTTCCATTCACAGAGGTCCATAAAAATAAATCATTTTTAGCTAACAGGAAAAAACACTTTTCTTTTAATAAATGACAGATGTAGATTACATCTAGAATGTATTAGACCAAAACTAAAACGATGAATATCATTCTCATCAGTTATTAATCTGTCTGAAAGACAGAACAAAACAAATACGTGTATATATGCGTGTGTGCATAAAGTTGTAAAAAACAAAACTTTAGCCAACACTTTGGTCAACTGTCATATTTTTAATAGATTAGATTAGATTCCATTTTGTGTTTCTCCCACCCCCCATTTTTTTGATAATTGGAAGATTTAAAAGAGCAGCTTCTTTTGGGCTTTTCACAGGTGTGAAGGGTTGACGAAGGAGAAGCTGCGTGGCTAAACAAGTTACCTTGTTTGCCACTGTTCCCTTCACATTATTTGTTTTAAGTAGAGCTGTCCCGATCCCACATTGAAATCGGAAATCGGTCTGGAAAACAGCCCGAAAAACAGCATCGGATCTATAATCTCTGATATACGCAAGCTGATAGAAGTACTCTGCTCCAGCATTTAGTCCAACCCAGAATTTAGTCTGCTCCACTATTTAGTGTCCCCCAGCCTTTTGTCGACCCCTGTAGTTACTCCACTCCAGCATTTAGTCCATCCCAGAATTTAGTCTGCTCCTGCATTTGTATCCAGCAGTGCTTGTATCCTGAACACAGACCCATTGGTTGATAATGGTTGGGTCAGTTGTTGTTGACTATTGTTCTCTGCTTGACTAGTATCACCAGATCAACTATTTCCTAACATTTCACACAGCAAAATACGTAACAAAAGTGTGTATGATTCTTGCTGTTATCTTATCTGGCCGATATCGGTATCGGTCAACACTCAAAGCAGCGATATCGGTAATGTCGTATTGGAACACCCCTAATTTTAAATACATAATCAAGCACAAAACAGCATCACCTGATGAATGGGTTTTGTGTTAGCTGGTCAGTACCGTACACACACACGCACACACACACACACGCACACGGTCAGGTGAGAAGAAAAAAGACTCAATAAGACACTCAGCAGGATAAATCTATAGTTGTATAAATATCCCTGCATGTTGCATTTGCTCCATAACAAAAAGCATATTTCAGTAGACACACAGATGATCAAAGTTTTAAAGAAGAATTTGCTGGAGCTGCAGTCAGTAGAGCAGCGCTGCAACAGGAACACAGCATGAATATCCTGCTCAGTCCTTCCAAGACTGCTGGCAAACACACGCTTCCCCTGTCGTCCCGTCTTACTATTCACTGCCCCTCGACTCTGCCCAGGTCACAGGGAGGACATTCCTGAAGAACACCACCAATATGAGGAGAAAAATCTCCATAGAAAGAATGACTGCTCCACCTGAATATGATTATTGATCTTCTAATTTAAGATTAAGAAGTATCAAACAACAGGCTGGTGGCCAAATATGAAATGAACTCCTGACAATTTCACCAGTGGCTCAAGCTCAGTCATTAGATCTGCAAACATTCATTTTCGAGTCATGGCTCAGATTCTCAGTTGGGTTTAGGTCTGTACTTTGACTGAACCAGTCATGGGGTCACTATCCTGGCCCGGTCTGAAATCTGCTGCTTCCCTCTGTGTCCTGAAGACAGTAATACCCACAGTACTATGCTGCCATCACCATGTTTCACAGTGGGAATGTTGTGTTCAAGGTATGGTCAGACCCTTTGGTTTTATTTTATTTTTTGCTACATGTAGCACATGCCTGTAGGCCAAAAAGTTACATTTTGGTTACATCTGACTAAAGAAATTTCTTCCTATTCTTTTCATATTTTTAATTTGCTAAAAAAATGTTAGTTTTTTTATTCTTACTAATAAGAATAATAGTATAATACTGTCTCAGCCTTATTTCACATTGGGATGCATGTTCACGATGATCAGTGTTAGCTTTCTAAAATCTATGACTATTTGTTGGTTAGCCAAAACATTGCCAAAAAGTTCCCAAGTAACTATGTTACCTTCAGTTGTTATAAAAATGCTGTATATATATCAAATATGACTTAAAAGATATTTGACTTCATAATTTGATGCCTTGAAACTGGGCCTTTCTGCTTTTTCTGAAACTCTTCCTCCAGGAAGTCATCACCACATGGCTCCTTTATCAACCTTTAAAAACATTTTTACCAACTTCAGACTGAGAAGTCGCTTGTGTAATGAGCTCAGCAGATGCACAGTTCCACCAGATGTTTGCTAATAGGTGCTGGCTAGTTTGAAGGAGCAGAATGGGGGCACGGTGGGGGAGTACTGCTCTGAAGCTTAAATTTTCCACTCAACAGGTACAAACCTCTGACAGGGGTCTCCAACACAGTGCCTGTTCAAAATCACATAAATGATTAAGTGATGTAAAAAAATAAACTGTCAGTTTGGCAGCCCTTTGTATCACTTAGTACTCATGAAGAGCCTCTTTAGCAAAAAGTTTGGTGACTCATGCTCTAAAATATAACAGAATTTCTACATGAAAAAACAACTGATTCTAAATAGATTTAAATGAGCACATTTAAAATATAAAAATAATGTTAAGTATAAGTTATTCATGAAACAATTTTTACTAAGCAGTATATATATATATATATATATAATTTATACTATAGATAAGGATATGTTGGATGCAAAATGCATAAATAGTGATTAAAAATAAGTAAATAAGCCACTGGGTTAGCTGTGGTGACTGTCAGTTGGAAAGCCCCCAAACCAAATTCTGCTCAGGGCCCCAAACAGCTTTGGACAGCCTATGTTTTCAGACATTTCCTCATAAATCCTGAAGGATGTCAACACCTCATAATACGTGAGCAACCTGCATTTATTTAAAAAAAAAAAAAAAAAAAAAAAGCTCCAGCAAACTCTTTTCTTTATCTCTTTTCCCTCCGGCAGTCCTCACATTTCACCCCCACAATTTACGTTTCCACCGGCCTCACCTTCTCTTTCCTCGCTCTGGGCTTTTCCATCTCCGCTAAATCCTCCGCCTGCTGCTCCAAACTTTGATCCCGCAGCAGCAGCAGCAGCAGAACTGAGGGAGGGCAGGAAAAGCCTCCGACACCATCCAAAACAAGCCCAGGAGTCGGCCGTCGGTTCCCCGGTGATGAGTCCTGCGAGTCCGCTCACGATTCAGCCGCACGCGCGCGTTACATCGCCACTTTCCAAAGTTTTTCTCGGCGGTGAGTTAATCCGCAGTGAATGCGCCATGTTCCCCGCTGCCGATCCTCCCCATAGCGGAATTTTTGTCCGGTGAGAGGCGGGGATCCGGTCGGCTCCATGGCTGCAGCTCTCAGCAAGGTTTCAATTACTCCTCATGACATCAGAGGGGAATTGAGTTACCTGATGGACATTATAAGGCCCGACAAAGCCGCACACAGTGACGGTGTGTGCGGGGGGAATAAGCACCACGTGGACTTAGTTCTTTTAGACATGAAAGCTAAACGCGCACGAGTAAAATTAAAAGCAAACACAACAGGAAACTGATCTTTTATATATATATTTTTTAAATATCTTCTCTAAAATGTCCAGAAACTTTTTTTTTAACATTGTTGTGGGGAAATTAGATTTTTATAAACACCGAGTTTAAACCATCTGGAAAAATGTTTTAGAAAAAACTGGTTCATTTGCCCGTATCCAAACTGAACTGGTGTGTAAAAATTCTTAGCATGGGCAGTCCACCCAGGGCGCCAGTCTGTCAAGGAGCAGCACCTGGAGGAAAAATGCTGTCATTTACGCATTCAACAACTTTCCTCCTGCTTTTCTCATGATTATTCAAGCCATTCCTGTTCTATTTCTGGTTAAAGTGTTCTACCTTTTCCCCAGCAGCTTCTCTCTCTTATTTTGCTTTGTTTTTGCTTAATAATGAACATGTGTATTTTCTCCATTTCAGGTCACACTTCAATAATGTTACAATCTGTGAGGACCAGATTATATTTTGTGTGCTTTGGTACATTAAAATTTTCCAGAAGAAAAACTTTTTTTTTTTTTACCGTCAGCTACAAATTTCCTTCTCTGACAAACTAAAACACAATGAAAACATTTTTATGTTCATAAATCTCAACTTTTATGAGTGCTTCTCATGTACAAGTATTTACAAATGATTTCCAGTTCATTGCAACACCAACCAAAATTTACAAAGGCTTTCACAAAAATTCTGTACAAATACAACTTCAACGTGCGCTTCTAGGAGCTGGGCTACAGACGGACAGCGGCTATCAAACGTGTTCACACCAGATTTTTTTTTAATTTTTTGTTTTTTATGTAAAAAGAGAACATAACTTTTTCCCCGCATATCATGCGACATTTATCCTGTGCAGCTTTTTGGAGAAAAGTTATTCATTCGTAATTGTTATTTCGACAGCAAAGGATGTTAGTGGCAGGATCATGCTCTGGGGTTACTTTACTTTAAATACAATCAAGATGGACGAAATTCTTCTTCTTTTCAAGAAGAAAAATAAATACTTCATTAGGGGAATATTAAAGTTCTGGGATGGCCTAGTCAAAGTCCAGAGCTAAAATTGCCCTCATAATCGAATAAGTCTAATTTTTTTTCCTTCTTTCTGACACATTTGTTTGTTTTTCAGTTGAACTCCACTTAATAAAGGTCACATTATCCTTATTTGAAAGGATTTATGATGGTCACTTTTTTTTGTTTGTTTTTTCTCACATCACCAACAGGTGGCGTTGTAACAGGAGTGTCAACATTTTTGAAGTCGCTGTCATTTTTCACATTTTCGAACCAACTAGGGAGAGAAACAGACATCAGGTCTGGAGGAGATGAACACATTATATGAAGTACAGCAGTAAAGACGTGAACCATCCTCAGGCTCAGTTTTCGTCTTAGAAATAAATTCTGCTACATTTCACTAAAGAACTACATTTACCAGATTCCAGAAGGAGTTTGGCTTAAGCTCCACAGTGACTCAAAGGTTGATCAAATAAATATATAATAGTGCAATATTTAATAGGGTCCCAAATAAGTTTCCATAACTTAACATAAGACATTGTGAAATAAATATCTGCCTTTTATCATCTCAGAAATGTTGAGAAAAAAAAATTAAATTCAACCTTTATTGTGAAAATCTTTGTATCCTGATTTCTTATTTTATTTCTTTATTATTATTTTTTCTTACTAAAATACATTGCTTGGGGGCAAATTTTGCTTATTGAACAGAACAGACGAAAAAACGACTTGTTTTGTTGTCAGTCTAAGAGCCGATTAAAGATTGTGGTTTCAAAGTTTGGAAACCACCGCCCCCTCGTGGTCATGAGGCAACACAGCATGCATTTCCAGAAGGATGAACTCTGCTTTTGCACTCATTATTTAACAGCGTTGCCTTGGAAATTATGTCTGAAAGTTTTCCCATGTTCAACTGTTTTATTTAATGTTTCAACTGAAAATCTTATTTATTATCGCTGAAATAAGAATAATAATGATTTGCTAAGGGTTGATTTGTATAAGCAACTAAAACTTAATTTGGCTGAATTCTGAACGTTTTTCCCCCTCAGTTCTATAAACAAAGGAAGAAATGTAAAGCCTAGTCTTTACTTGAGGTAGTTACTGATCTGTCTGGCTTTTAATATGGAACTTTCTCAGAAAATGATTAAAATAATTACCTCATTATTACCACCTTATTTGTCTTTCTTCTGTGAAAGACAAATAATCTTTCACAGAGGGAAACAAAAATGGAACTTAAAATAGCTGAAATGTGTTCCTTTGTTTGAATCAAATCCTATAAAACAGTTTTTAATCATTTATTTCACAATGTCTTTTTTCCTCCCTGCTACCGGCCGTTCAGTTGACCTGAGTTCCTGTGATACGAGGCTGTTCTGCGCTTTGGACTCGTTTTCTGTTCTTCCCGGTTTGCTTGGGTCGAGTCATTCTCACACACAGTTTGTAAAGTCTCACAGCTCGGTCTTTCTTCTTCGCTTTTGTCGGGCCTGGCCTCCTGCCCCTCCATCTCTCTGCCTGCAGATGGCGCTGCTCCGCCACTTCAACACTCGTTGGGTCAAGCCGAGGAAGTTCTGCTTTCACCACCGTAGCAGTGCAGCTGATGAATCAAAGCAGGAAATAAAAATAAAACAAACGTTTTTATCGTGTGTGTGCTGTTATCTCCATCTCTGTAACTTTACTGTTCTTATATTAATGTAGAATATATAAGAGATAAGGGGTCAATTAGATAAGGTTTTTTTTCTCCCCTTCAAACTACTGCTTTTCGTTTAAAACTTTTGTTCATGTCAGCATGCCGCATGTTCATTTTAAACAGTGAATGAATGAAAAATTAAAATTAAAATGAATGGGTTCAGACGCGGCACTCTGAACAGTCAACTTATGCAGCAACAAATCTTCGTAAATGTGGAGACGTCAATAACATCTGTCAGTCTTTGCTGGTTGTTTCTCAAGATTTTGTCCCAACTTAACATTTGTGGATTGACAATACTTTGATCTTCGGATGTGAAAAATGCTAATTTGATCTGGTTGCTTTTACAAACCCACTGGGTTCACATCAATCACAAATTTTTAGCTCTGAATTCCATTTGTGTTATGCAATGTTAATGTTAACAATTCAGCACATCTCTGCACTCATTTTTATGAATGCAGAGATACTTAACAGATTGTTATTCATTCTATACATTTTCAGCTTTTTGCCACGATGGAAGATGAAAATCTGTTACAGACTCTTCAGCCAATCAAAGACTAACATTTTTATCCAAATGTTTTGTCTTTTTGTACATCTTTGCACAGCTTTTAAGCACTTTTTTAAAAGTTCTTAGACAAACTTTTACGGTGGGTTAATTAAAGAGTTTCTCCCACAGAGTGATTATGCGATATTAGACACACAAACCAGTATGTTTCTGTAAATACTGACTTGCTGCTTGATGCGCAGTCCTGGGGCAGGAAGCAGGACTGAGACACATGTCCAGTCAGAAGAGTCTCCACTTTGCTCAGTTGTCTCTGTTGAGTCAGAGAGTGGAACAGTCTGGAAGGACATTCAGAGAAACGTCAGATATGTTTCAGGAAAAAAACAAAACAAAAAAAAAAAGCTCAAAAGTCTGTTAAAATAAGCTGACAGACTGATAACCTGTGTGATACTGCGGCTCTACGGTAACGTTCAGAGACCTGAAGGCCTGTCAGAGAGCAGAGAGCTGCCGTCTTACATAAGCTGGTGAATGTTTACACTGGCCCTGGTCTAGGTCTGTGTTATGAAATGTCTCC
>NW_006800375.1:356229-361383 GCF_000485575.1 Poecilia formosa
ATATAATAACTGAATTTTATTAGTGAAAATAAAAGTCAGATATGTTTCAGGAAAAAAACAAAAAAAAAAAAAAACACTCAAAAGTCTGTTAAAACAAGCTGACAGACTGATAACCTGTGTGATACTCCGGCTCTACGGTAACGTTCAGAGACCTAAAGGCCCGTCAGAGAGCAGAGAGCTGCCGTCTTACATAAGCTGGTGAATGTTTACACTGGCCCTGGTCTAGGTCTGTGTTATGAAATGTCTCCCCACGTCTGATTTGTTTAAGCAACCACACACACACGCACACACACGGATGCACACAGAAAGGGGAGTGTTCTGTTACCACTAGGTCTGATGTTGCTTTGCAAAAATTAAGGTTCAATATTTTAGAGATGATGTACGAGTTGGTACTTTATTATTAATACATACTGAGACCACACTGATGTGCTGAAGTATTTTTACCCCTAAAACTTTTTCAGTTTCTGTCACATTACAGCCACAAACTTTATTATACTTTAATGGGGATTTTGTGTGTCAACTGCAAACAGACGAAGACATCATCGAACATAAAATGAAAATAAGCCATAAAAACAGTTTCTCCCATTTAAGAGCAGACTAAATATGTGTTAGAAGGTGGAACCGAAACGTAGCTTACTGGCCAATGAACGGACCAATTAACCAACTAACTAAAAACCTGGACTGCCCACCAGTCTGAATCAGGAGTCACGTTGACCAAATATTTTTCATCTTTGACTGTTTTTTGTTGTTTTAAACGCTGACAAAAAAAAAAAAAATCTTAAGCCCATTGGTCACTGTGACGGATTACACACACCTGACCTGCTGCCTCTGTTGGGGAAATATAAGATGTTAAACTTAAGATGTTAAACTTAAACACTGAGTTTGTTTACAGTAAACTGTGTGTTTTTCTGCTGACGTTACTTTCAAGTAGTTTCAAAATATGACACTTAAACACCACTCTGCATTTCAAAATCCAAATACTTTTTTTTTTTTAGTTTGCTACTCCTGTAAAGTTAAACTCAATAACCATAATGGCACTGATGTGATGCAAGTTAATTAGAAATAACACCAATTGCATCTGGTGTGGGGGGGGGACCTAAATGAAAATCTGTTAAAAGGTTTGGGCCGGCCCTGGACACAGACGTTAATGTGAAAACATGGCTGGACTTACCTGGCGGTGCAGTTGCAGTGATAAATCGTTCCTGTCTCCGTGTTGTGGAGACCATATTTCCTCTGCTGCGGTAGGATCTTGTTCTTACACTCATCAAGTTCTTTGTACAGAACACAAGACCTGTCCTCCTCTGTGGACGGGATACAAACGTCAGGGGGGATTTCAGTTTCAGTAACGGAGTGTAAAACTAAACCGACTGTGCCAGGCGCCGTCAGGTTGAAGTACCTGTAACGGCGTTGTGCTGACCAACCACAGCGACCAGCGTGGAGGGTACAACGTTCCCCAGGCCATCTCTCCGCACAGTCGATCCTGACGCCTCGGCGTCTGTGGGGTTCGTAGCTTCAGTTGCTGCGGTGACAGAGGGGATGGGAGAGGATGCGGGGACCGTGTCCGTGGCAGCGGTGGAGGACAGCAGGTGCGGACGTGACGCGTTTGTTTCCTGGAGTTGTGCAGATGCGGTGGAGTTGACGTCGGAGCAGGTGCTGTTGACGCAGCCCTCTTGGGACTCGCTGGACTCGTACAGCGTGGGTGAGTGGACGTCAGCGTACAGCGCCATCTGAGTCTTTTTACACCTGTGAGGTCAGAGCAAAGGGAGAAATGACGAGAGGGAAAAGAGAAAGGTTGACGGACACGTAGTGAAATTATTCTACGCAGGAACATTTAAGGTAACCAATAAGAACACTTTGAGTCGCCCTCCAAGGCTAAACAACTCCTATGAGAGACCGTCTTCACAAATGTCTGAAATGAAAATCTCACACAGAAACTGCCAGAAAGAAGTTGGGAAAGTCTTCTGGATGCATATATCCAAAGATCTCAGAGAAGACCTGCACTGTCAGGTGAAAGGAAATTGGTTAGGATGTTCGTCCAGGCAGGACTCCACTGTCTGGGTCATTTTCCAAAGACGAGCAACATCACCGTCGACTGATGGGTGCCAAACCTGCATTAACTCACCACTTCAACCTCAACTTCAAATTCAAGCTTAAGGTGGCCACTTTGACAAGATGAAGATGAAGGCTTTGTCAACTGAGAAAAAAACTTGCCAGTTGACAACAATGAGACGATGTACATCTACTGTCAAACATGGAGGTGGTAGCATCCTGCTGCGGGGGGATACGGTGGAAACCCGCCTATTGGTGGTTCGGAGTTTGTGGAAATGTTCAAAATTTACAGAAATTTTAGGGAAGATTTGCAGAAAATTTATCTATTTGCGTTCTTTTCTTTTTTCTTGTGGAGCATATCTGAAACAGTCGAGAGAAAATGCAGCTCAGGAAGCTAGAATACGTAGGCGCAACGCTACCTGACACGCTATTGGCTGATGTTTGCAAAGCTGCTAATTCAGGAGCATCATTCATTTTTCTTGGTGCTAATTGGCACCAAGTGCTGAAGTGGTTTCTAGTGTATGCATATTGCATATTAAGGTACATTTTGCTGCTTGAACTATTGAAATATGAACATACAAGACTTTTCAGAAGGAGTCCTAAATACTCTCAAATTTTTTGGGTGGCTGTACTGTAGTTACTAACCTTTGCGATTATCAGCGATGCATTTACTGTATATCCAACATAATCCCCAGAGACATGAATGAAGTGTGACACCAATATAAGATCAGTTTGCTGCAGATTTAGCTTTTAGTAATGGCATTAACGTACTTATGTTTTCTTTCAAAGTACTGTCATTGTCCAAGTACATGCAAAATTGATTCTTTACACACACTAAAAAAAAGAAAAAAAAAAAAAAAAAGTTATTATTTGCTCATTGGATAACTTTGTTTGTCTGTCCAAAAGTTCTGGCCAGTTCCTTGAACTGCTTTTGAAACGTTTCTTTCTAGAAACTGAGATAAATGCTCTCAAAGTATTGCTACATGTTGCCCGACGTTTGGAATCAAAACGAGACTCACATTCCGAACCAGTTCCTCTCGGCGCACTGGAGTCGGTGAGAAAAGGTGAAGCAGTGCATCTTCAGCAGGTTGAAGAAGGTGTAGCCCACCACGTCAGCTATGCTGTCATTCGCCTCCATCAGGCAGCTGCGAAACCTGGAGCGCAGAGAGCGTAGTGGGGGAAGGGGGACCGTGAGCAAAATCACAGATAGCGGCGATTTTGTCCGCTGGGGACGGAGCAGGGTTGGTTTGGGAGGCGGCGAGTTACTTGTCGTCGCAGTCACAGTGGGACATGGTAAAGATGTTGCTGTTGAAGACGCCGAAGTCGGACTGGAAGGACAGGATGGTGTGTTTGCACTGGTCATGCTCCCTGCAGCAGCTGTCTGTGTCTGAAAACACACCTGCAAGAGGGGAGAGTGTGGAACAGGAGTTTTACTCAGAAGAAGTGGTTATGAGTTTTCATAAAGCACCTTTTATTGATGTGCAATTAAGAATCTTTTTTTAATGGATTATTTTGCACATGTTGCCTTGGAAACCCACATGGAGAAAAACAAATATGAATACAAGAATGTTATGGGCAGGTGAGACAACAGACGTTGGTAGGATGAGTCTTTCAAAACCTAAGACGACTTGACTGACTGTAAAGCATGGTGGTGGAGGCATCATGCCGTTTTGCAAAAATGTTGAAAAACTATCAAATTTTTTCAACACAAATCAGCAGCTAAATGGTTATTATTCAACAGGACAGTAGATACATCAAAACTTTTTCAGAAGTATTTTTTGTCATAGGTAAAATAGACTCGGGATTTACTCTACTGAAACTATGTGGCGTCATTAAGATATTTATCTTAATTTGTGTTTTATGGCTTTAGAAGAAGCCATAAAACTATAAACATTAAAAAATAGACAAAATGTAATGTTTTGTTGGTTGTTTCATAATTTCTTGTTACTGCGTGATGATTTTATCACGTAAAAACTTTGACCTACCATGTCGCTGAAATGGTTGCTATAAACTTGACTTATAATTTTGATCCTATGTGGATTAGAGAAAATTCTCAATTAAAACTTGTGCAGCAAAATTCTGCTTTTGAAAATCAAAGTGGCATTATACAATCATTTAAACTTGGATTAGAAGGCCTAAAAAAAATAAAGATTACATTAATGTCCACGATATATTTAAATCAGAGCCCTGCAACTTTGGATTCTGTCTGATTTTTCTCTTTTGTTGCTATTGTTGTTGCTTCCCTAGCCATTTTTAAACCCAAAAGGTTTTTGACTTTGCCCTCAAACCTTACAGAAAGTTTCTCAAATACCCCAATAGAGACCAGCAGGTCTGGTACCAATAACTACCCCACATTAAATCCCCATTCTTCCTTCCTCTCATTTGCCATTGAACTTCAACAGGTCGTTTTTATCTAGAAGCCCAGATGTCTAGTTGTCTATATAAATACACTGAGTTGCCAGCATTTTACAGGCCGATTAGCTGTTTGATAAGATAAACGGTTATATCTGAGAAAGTGGCCAGTGAGAGTATAACAAATCATAACTGCATTTATCAAATGGGACATAATAAGGCTGATAAAACTTTGTGATATAACTTAAAGTTTTATCACTATACTTTGCGGTAATATTGTGAAAGCAATAAAAGTGATGATAAAAACTGTTTATAGTTACTTTTTAAGTGGCTGTGGCGCAGCAACCAAAGCAATTTCTAATACTTAAGACGCCATCATATAAAAAGTTTGATTTATATCACTAAACTGCACACAGAGACTGCATTTAGAAATATTTTCTAATTTATTGATATGCTATGAGACACTCATTGAACAAACAGTGGAGAAAATACTAAAACTAAATCCAGACAATATGGATGTTTTTTTTTTTATCATGACAATGGAAAATCAAAACTTAAGAAATTTGCCACGTTCAAACACAGCATCACTCACCCAAATCTGCGTATGATGGCGCTTTGTTGCCAGAGCCGCACCACAGACTCCCGGGGACGATAAATCCGCGCTTTACACGCGCGTGAATCCTAACCTCTGACCTTTCCCCTTCTCCTTGATCTCCGAGGCTCCTCACGTGTCTCCCCGCTGTGTGCTCCGGG
>NW_006800375.1:361485-434190 GCF_000485575.1 Poecilia formosa
ATGTAGCCGGCATCAAAACACAACAGACTTTTTGTCAACATGATGTGTTAAAATGTGAATAATGTGATTAGGTAAACAGTACAATACCATTTCCTCGTGTATCTTGGATGATGGTTAGTTCAAACACAGCATCACTCACCCAAATCTGCGTATGATGGCGCTTTGTTGCCAGAGCCGCACCACAGAGTCCCGGGGACGATAAATCCGCGCTTTACACGCGCGTGAATCCTAACCTCTGACCTTTCACCTTCACCTTGATCTCCGAGGCTCCTCACGTGTCTCCCCGCTGTGTGCTCCGGGAGATTAGCAAAGCTCGGAGAGGCCAGAGAGACGCACCGATCCGCGTCAAACAAAGACTCCAGATCCAACGTTTTCTCCGCGCGGTCGTTAAATTCCCGCGTGCGCCCCCGACACGCAGACAGGTAGCTCTGGATCAGCGCTGCGTCATCACTCCAGGTGCAGCCGAGCAGGGCGCGCTCCCCGGACCAGACGCCGTGGTATAGGCGCGGTGCCGCGGCGCTGCCGTGCGGATCCCCCCGGAGGAAGCTGACGTGCAGTTGGCCGCTGGAAGAAACTTTGGTCCAGCTGCAGTGGGTGGAGGCTCGCGCGGCCATACAGCCCAGGAGAGCTGATGTTACAGTGAGAGCCAGGAGAGCGGAGATGTGCGTCATCTTGGCGCATCAATGGAGCTGCGGCCGGATGAGAGAGAAAGAGAGGCTGTTTGACTAACTCTGCAGCAAAGTGCTAACTTCTGCCTCTGGGAGGTTTTTCATTCATTTGCAGAGTCCAGGTCGGTTTTAAATGTGAAGGCGAAAAAGAACAGGAGGAGGAGAGGAAGGTTTTCCGGTGGATTAACAGTACATCCAGATCAGACACGTGACCAGGCAGCGTAGCCAAAACACTCCCCATCTCTCTGCCCCACATTTACAGCCACAATATTAATGAGGATACACACACACACACACACACACACACACACACACACACACACACACACACAGAAAAACGTTTTTAACTGTAAATCTGACTAATGCATCAGTGCTGCTCAGACACACCCCTAACATGCTGAATGGAGATGTGATCAACTAAACTATTGATTTTTACACAGACACTTCTGGACTTGTCTTCTCTGCTGTGTTGAATCAACCTGAACATGTCAGATGTGTTGTGAAAATCCAGAACAGTCGTAACTCTATTGTTAGGCAACTAATGAGGGCCGCTTTGTTTGGCTGAACCGCGCACGCGTGCGCACACACACACACACACACACACACACACACACACACACACACACACACACACACACACACACGGTGCGTACCGGGATGATCCGGTGTTGAAACAGGTGTTACGCCAGTTTCCATTACCACATTACTATGCTTTAGACCTGGTTTGATATATTTTGTCATGAGTTTCTGGTTATCTTCTTCTTTCAACCATTTTTTTTCTCTGAATTAGAATTTTATTGTCTAAATTATACTCACCATTTGAGAACAAGGGGCACATATTGTCTAATTTAAAACATTCAGCAAAAATAAAACAGAAATTCAGTAATAATAAAATAAACACTATTTGTAAAGTAAAATGTAACAAAGTGGACACAGGATGGGTGATGCCAGCCAGGTGCCAGGATGTTTTCAAGTGTATAAAATGGTTTCATTACTCATCTGCTGGATGTCAAAGTTCAATATTTGACCAATATGGATCTAATCTGAGATGATATTCTTCTAAGCAGTTTTTAAAACAGAAGTGACTAAGTCCAGACCTTGAGAGATTCCACCCTGCAGCTTTTAGGTCCTTCTCTTCCCCACACACCTGAAGCAGATTCTCTCTTCTTCTTCTTTTTTGCTGTTTATTGGCTGTTGTCGAACACTAACTGGTATGGAGCGTGGACCAGAATGTCAGAATCCCTCATCAGCAGATATTGCCTGGTATCAACCATTCATTTGATTCAGGTGTGTGGAAGACAACATACAATATCACCACTGCACCCAGTCATCCAGTAAGAAAGCAGTCGTAGGGAAGTCATCGTCCAATCATTGTGTAGTTGCTTCAGGGTTCTTTTGGCTGACATATTTGCAGTTTTAATTCTCTTCTTGCAATTTTTAAAAAAGGTTTCCTACTTTGTTGAAAATAAAATGTACTTTTTGTGACTAAATGTTATTTCACATCTTTTAATCTGTTTGCACCGTTACGATACAAATGTGTTTAATTCACGTACAACCTTCTTCTGGGGATCATTTTGCAGAACTTGTTGTCGACAGACGCCTTTTTTCAATTTGCAGTTATATCTCGTTTTATAGACTTTCTTGGTTCTATACATAAGCTTTTCACCTGGGCTACATCTAATCAGATATTCTTCATGTCTCGTTCACTTTTGATTTTGCATATGCTTTTGTTCCGCTTGAGCGACATGCTGAACTTTAGTTTCATTTAATTAAACACATTAATTAATTAGCCTGGTATTATCGGGCGTTTCTGCGGGATCAATACCTGAATTTATTTGACTGCGGATTCAAGGTCAGACGGAGTCAATCAGGCATGTGACCTTTCACCCACTTGGAGGGAAAGTGCATTATCAAGAAAGGTCAAAATCCACTTGATTCTCATCTGCGTGTCTGCATCAGCTGATTGGATTAGACCTCGCCTGATTCAGACAAAGTTTATGCCATGTCACAGGAAAAAAAAAACACTGCTCCAAATCAAGTGCCATCATGTCTTTATTAATTAGCCACATGTATGCAACAACATGGGTTCATACAGGCATCAGCAGCAATACAGGGAGAATAAGCAGCTGGAAACATTTTACCTGACTCTAAAACATAGAGTTAGATCAGAACAGGAATATTTCATTATGTTTTATTGAACCATTGCTTGGTCTAATTTAGTTTTATGATCATTTCATAGAGAAGGTCCTTGCAGAAGCGTTACTTTTGCCCTTTGAATTTCTCCAGCAGAAAGGCAGACTGCTAGCACATGCACAGAGAAAGGTTTTAGCTGCGTGGAGCCAAAAGAGTTTCTACAGCGGTATATTAAAGCCATTGTAGATAGAAAAAAAAAGAGTAAATTTCCATCAAAAACTTCATGTTTGCAATTGCAACTCAGAAATGTGCGTGTTTTCCCTAGAACATTCTGAGATTAATTTCAAATTTCAGCAACTTTTTGACTTCTCAAAATCAGAAATGATCTTGTTCTTTTTTGTTTTGTTTTTCCAAGCAAATTTCTTAGATTAATTTTCAACTTTTCAAACTCAGAAATTTCATGTCAAATTTCTAAGATTAATTTGATCATTTCTGATTTGTTGACTGGATTGTACTGTTCTCTTTTTCTCTGGCTACAACAGCCCTAATACGCCGTCATACATTTCACGCCCACAAATAAAAATGTATTATGTACTATATGCGACGCACAGTGGCACTACCCTACAGAGGGCGCCAAAACGATGGCGAAAAATTATTCCAGGTCGAGAACGTTCTGGGCCGCGTCTTTTTTCATCCATTTGAATTGTGTTGTCGTCTGATGACAGCTAGCTTCGTTGTCTGACCGCAAATAAAAATCAAGAAGAAGGCAGCTAGCTAAAGATGGAGAGGCGTAAAAGAAAGGCAGGAAGAAAGGTCAGGAAACAAAAAAAAAGAAATAAAGAAAGAAAAACGAAAGAGGGAGAAGAACAAAGATGTCGTAGGGATGAAAAAAGCTTTTCAAAGTGGTTGACAGACAGTAGGTAAGTTATTTCAGTCTATCAAGAAAAGGCTTGTAAATATTCAGGTTAGCTAACATTTCTAGTAAAATGACAGGTCACTGTTAGCTTGCCACTGTGTGCTACAAACTGTCTGCATGTCAGAAAGTTCACAACTGGGCTCTTGTCTACAACTTTGTTGATTCAGTCTCAAATTCATAATTTAACATATGCAAAACGCATGGTCGGTTGGCACAATAACACAAATAAAATATATAGAGAGACATATATATTTTTGCTTGCTTTGTTTTGGACGACGCACACACCAGAATTACATTACACATCAGCTAATAAAATGTGATTAGATACATCAGGAAAGCCGACCTCTTCACCCAGCAATGACGTGGTCGCCAGAATGACATGATCGGGTGGGAAAAGGTCAGACAGACGACCGGGAATTCCTTCTGTTGAGTCTGAGCATCTGTGCACACTTCAATACAACACTCTCACCTGATAACAGTGATAACAAAGACTTTATCTTCCCCGAGAATTATGATAAACGCTCAGTTCAGAGGCTCCTTTATCATGTTTTATGAGGTGTAATACAATTAGCTTCCTGGATTAGTTTAGGAGGACTGGGTGGGTAGGTGATGGGGTCGGGATAGGGGAGGGGGGTACTTTAGATCGACACCCATGTTTGTCACAAGAAATTTAAAATTCACATTGGAGTTCTGGGGAAAACTCCATACGAACACACGGAGGAATCGGTCTAACTTTTGAAACTGAAAAATAACATTTAGCAGAGAAATTATCAAATAAAGAAGCAGATAACTGAATCATTACAGCGTGAACTAATCCTCAAACTGGACAGTATTGTCATTAAGCAGGACATGCCAGCGCTCAATCTTCTTGTCTTTGTTCTTGAGGCATTCGTACCAGTGTTTCAAACTCTCTCCTTTAGCCTGGATGCCTAGCTGACATCCCCCTGAAAACAAGAGACAGGAGAACAAGAACAATATGGTAATTTATACAGAAATGCTTCCATTGATATTGTACTTGTACTTGTTTTAATCTCATATTTATTCATTTCATTATTTTTATCCATTATAATTGCTTGTTTTGGCGGGTTTTTATCAGTGTTTTCATGGGAGTGTTTAACTGCCAGAGCTTAGAAATAAATGCAGGAGCAGGTTTCTTCTTAAAATGAGATGTGTTGGTTTTAATAAATCTAGTTAGAGCAAGTTTTTTAATCTCATTAAAACCAAAACGTTCTCTTGTTTTAACAAGTTTTGCATCAACGACAAGGTTTTCTCGTCTAAATTAGTTTATTTCCTTAAATGCTTCTGCATGTTCTTTGCAAACAAGCTAAAAATATTTTGTCTTTTCCGACCACCTCACCATTAATGATATTAATGGTGAGGTGGTCATCATAGCCTCAGATAACAGACTGATGCAGATTTCTCCTCTCAGAGGCAAAGACACAACCTCAGATCAGATAGTGAACATGCGTCTGTGCTTGTGCTACTAGACCTCAATGCTGCTTTTGATACAGTGGGTCTCAGTAATAAAGGTGGGGTTTGACTAGTTTAGATCATTTTCCTCATAAAGTGCTGTCCTGGTGCAGATTTATTAAATAAATCTGTATTTCAGTTCATTCATGTCTGTTTTTTGTTTGTTTTTTTAAATAAAGAAACGTTTTAAGTCAGTTCAGCACTGTTTTTCCGTATCGGCTGATACTAAACCTCAAATATTGGTATCGGTATCAGAAGTGAAAAAAGTGGATCGGTGCATCTGTAGGATAAACTCTGATTGCAATTTCTTGTACCAATTTGTGTCAAAGTACAGTGATGCAGCTTATGGTCATTGTAACGAATGTTAATGGATGATAAACTATACCAGAAGTTATCACAATACATGATAATATTGTTGCTATGAGACTATTTTCAAGTATCATAGTAATGGCCTAAAAATGAAAGAACACATTCTGAAAGATCAGTAAAGTTCACATTCTAATGAACATTTCATTCTGGAGCTGGAAGACACTTTAAATATCCAAAAGAAATACACAAAACAACAAATAAAATGAATTATGAAGTCTCTGTATCAAATTGGTCAAAGCACCAGACTGGAGAGTTTTGTTATTCAGTCTTTGATAGAAAGAGAGAAAAGAGAAAAACACTAAATCATGCAAATGAAAATTTTTTAGTTGGTTTTAATTCATCGTACCAGTACTTGATTTGTTGCTTATAAAACCAAGACAAGCCTGACTCATTGTCACATCTTTTTAAATTTCTGACGCCATCAAATATAAACAACCCAACAAAGGCTGAAGTTATGAAGAAATCTATCCATGGACTTACCAATGAAATCGTTGGATTTCCCCATGTCATAGTCCCAGACCGATACGTCCAGGGTTTTCTTGGCGAGCTCAGCGTGTTTAATTTCGTAACTGAACTCCTAAAACCCAGTGAAGAAACGCAGGGTTTGTTACATAACCTGCGGGTGGAGTCAGTAAGGAGGGTGCGGTTCGGAAGCAGCAACTGACCTCGTTGAACTCTGGGTTGAGGGTCTTCTTTTTGATCTGCGTCTTGTTCTTGGCTTTCTTTCCCATGTCTGGCTTCAGACATCTACGGCAACAAAGGAGCAGAAAGTTCTGGACGTGATTCATTCGACAAAAAATGAAAAAAAGAAAAGTAAATTAAATAAAGGCAGATGAAAGGAGGACGCACATTTTGACGAAAGGGTCTGAGTAGCCGTTGGAGTCCATGGCGGCCAGGTGAGCGCAGCGGACCACGCCCACTACCAGACGGCTCTGCTGACTGTTGTACGTCAGTGATATCAGGATGCGGCCCCTCTCCTCTGAGTCTTCGCCTTCCTTCAACTGTGAACACACACACTCGGCTAATGAATGCAGAAGCTTTTCAAAGAAACGCATTTTCTCTTGATCTTAATATCCCTTTGTGCTGATCTCATATCTGGACAGATTATCCTCTAATTGGAGCAAAGCATACATGTCCAGTCTCAAACTGATAATAATAGGTTGTCTTTCTATTTTTCTCTAAGAGTGATGCAATATAATTCATATAATTTTGATGTCCTAACTTAATTTTTACTGCGACTGTTGGATGCTGGACATCAGTCGTGTAAAGTATGACTGAGGACTCTAGGGCTGCGCTGCTAAAATCAGCTTTTCCTAAAAAGCAAGTTTAACCTTCTTTGTCTTTGTGTCATGGCTCCTAGATTTGACATATCCATGGCAACACAACAAAACAAGTCCTGGAAGTCAGATGAAAGCAACTTAATACAGAAAACAGTTTGGGAAAGCAGGTTCTGGATCAGTTTGATTTAGTGAATCTGTTTCCAAAGGTCAGACAGACTCCAGCTGTGCACAGGATCACAACTGGAACTGATGTCTGAAGCTGAAAACACGCAGAATGTCTGTCACAGTGTCTTAAAGTAGCTTTGTAAAAACAAAAATAAGAAATCTGAAGACATATTAGTTCAGAAGTATTATGCTAACCTTGTCGAGGTTTGGAGTAATTGTGACAATAATAATGAAACTTACATCGTCCTCATAAAGTGCCATGCCACGAATCGACCCTCCAACAGCCTTCTTCACCTGCAAGTAAACCAAAACATTTGTCATCATCGTAGCAGAAAAAATCCTGCATCTTTTACCTGCTTAACAACCTATATGAATATTTAAAAGGGCAGTATTATGTAAAATCTAACCTTTTTTTAAGTTATATTATGTTATAATGTTATTTCCTCACCAAAAACATACCTGGAGTGTTGCTTTGATTCTTTCATGCATGTTTGAGAAAACCTTGGCAACCATTCAGCTGTGCAAAACGCCTGGGTGGAGTAAGCCCCACCTTCAAGGATGAAACTCCTCTTCTGAGCTGCAGTTTCCACATTTCTGAGCTTCTGCCTCACACAGCAGCCTTCCCCCGCCTATCCCCCTCTCAGCTCCTTCAGACTAGCCAGCAGCAATTAGCAAACACCTGGTGGAACTGCGCATCTGCTGAGCTCATAATACTAACTACTTCTAAGTGAAATGCTGGTAAAAACGTTGTTAAAGGGGTTAGTAGAGGAGCCATGTTGTGATGACTTCCTGAAGGTGGAGTTTCATAAAGACAGAGGCCCAATTACAAGGTGTTGAATTACGAAGTCATATTTCTTTTAAGTCATATTTGATGTATAGTGATATATAGCATTTTTACAACAACTGACAGTAACAGTCATTTGAGTGTACTATAAAATGGCATTATATGACTAAAAAATATGTAATACTGCCCCTTTAAAGATATAAATATTGGTAGATGAGGCAAAATGGTGGTAGTTCCCTGTCAGACCACAAGGTGAATCAGTCAGAGCCCCTTCAAAATACAAAATATTATTTGGAATTATGTTTAAGTAACTAGATGAATGGATATAGATATTTAGAATGGTCACTGGTTCTGTTTAACAGTGAAGTGGGTCAAATGGTCCTCCATATCGGATCGTACTGCGTGAGTAGTGAATGATCTTGCTTACCGGGATCACTCTCTCCAAGCAAACATTGAAATTCTTCTTCTGGTCAAACTTCAGTTTCTTGAGCGCAACCCGTGTCTCTCCAATGAATTCGTTATGTCCAAACTTGTCCTCATCGCTCACCGACAGCCTGCGGGAAGACGACCACGAGTTCTACAAATCCTTCCATTTCAAAGCTGGCGTCACAGTAACGCAGGTAAAGGTGATCCACGGTACCTGAGCGTTTTGCGTTGCATCTCGTCGTCAGTGATGCCGTGGTAGATCAGCGTCTCGTTCCACAGGGGGTTCAGGGTGTTTTTAAGCGTCTTGGTGCGAAGCTTGTTGGACTTAGAACAGAACAGAGTCTTTCTAAGAAAGGAGCAAATGCTAAAGATTGACTGAGAAACCACAAGGCTAATATATTAGAATGAAAAACAAATCTCATTTTTTAGCTTGTAAAAGAGTTCAATCACATTTATTGCATCCTTGAACTTTTTTTTAACTGGTCACAGTAACATATTTATTGTTGCAATAAATATGTTGGTAAATACCTTACTGGCTCCAGGCAGCAGATGTAGCTTTACATACGGATCTGCCAGTCCATTGGAATCCATTGGTTTCAAACCCTAAACGTAAAAAATCAGAGTTTAGATGACCTCATTGCTTTGCCTTGTCCAGTTTGTCCCAGTTTTCTTCTCTATCATCACCTCATCTCATTCTACAGTACAAGGTTTTATTTTAACTTCTTTTATTTGTCCAGTATGCTGTTTTTATATCTTACCCTTTTGTCGACCTTTCTTGCCTTCCCTTTTCATTTAGCTTTGCCCTTTCTCTTTGTGACACATTCCTTTTATTTTTATCTAAATTCAACTTATTTTTTTAAATCACATTTGTCATTGTTGCTCTGTGAACAGCTGAAACCAGATATTTACATACTCTATATATTAAGACATGTAACCTTTTTCCCTCACTTTTTGTCATTAACTCAGAATAAACCTTTTCTTTTTTGGTCAGGATTATCAAAATGGTTTATATTTGCTAAAGGCCAGAAGAACGAGAGAATTTCTCGAGAATTTTCTTTAAATTCAGAAAATTCTCTGAATTTTCTTTCTGCTACGTGCAGGCCAGTATTCCAAAAACCATTTGTTCTGATCCATCTTGGTTTCAAATATTCATAGATTTATTACTCATTACTAATTGTATTTTAGACATGTACTTAAAATTTCTTATAATTTTCTCTTCTCTGGTTAAATTAAAAACACACACATTAAATAAAGTCAATGTTAATTTTAGTCACATTTATGAATAAAGCCACTGTAAATTCTGGCTTTTATTCCAAGTGAAGGATATCTTTACTTCAGTCTTTAAAGTTGACAGCTTTTGTCTTGTTGACATTAAGGCGTTAGATTGTTGTCGTGACAACGTCTTTATAACTGTTGCATCAAAGCATTGTAATATATTTCATTCTTGTGATGAATGGTCACAGGCAGTACAGCCTTGAAGAACACCTGTGTTCAATTTGCTACAATCAGATGTCCTTTTTTTTCCCTTTTCCTTTTTTTTTTAAAACTTCTTTTGTGTCTCTAATTTTTGACGGTATTAAAGTTTGAAGTAAATTCACTTTCTTGGAGTAATACAGAGAGAAGGGTTGCATTGCTATGTCTGGTGAAGAGATGTTGTTAAAGTCCATTGTAATGTTTGTGCTGCATCCGTTCTGTCTTGTGTTAAAGCCCTTTTCTTGACATATTAACTTATCTAGTTTAATGTTTTTCTGTTTGAACTTGAGCTTTTATTCATTGTTCTTTATTTGTTGTAGTTCGTATTTAATCTTTTTCAACTGTCTTGTCGTTTCTTCTGTCTTATCATTACATTTCTAGCAACTCTACTCATTTTGCTGACTTCTGTTTAATATTTCCTTCTAGGATTCTCATCCTGGCTCAACTCCTTCAGTTGAGTTGCCAGGTCTTTGGTTAGGTTTGTGTTATTTTGTCTTTTCTCTTTTTGCCTCCTCTCCTTCTGTGCTCTCTCATGTGAGGTTTTCTCTTCTTTTCCTACTGTACATGCCATCCTTCAGCTCTGTTTTCTTTTGTTAATCGCCTCCTGTCTCATCTTATATTGCTTCAGTCTTGTTACATCCTCCCCCATCTTCTGTTGCGTTATTGCGTCTCTTACATCTCCTTGTTTTGTCTCTTGTTGTCCTGTCTCGTTATGTCTCTTTCCCTTCCTCTTTTATCTGCTCATGTTGAACCATCTGGCCTTGTTGTGTCTTATTGAATCTTGTTTTATTTGTCCCGTCCTGTTTGATCTCGTCCCATTTTAACATGTTTATTGATTTAGCCACACTCCGTATTGTATTGCTGTCCTCTCCTGACTTGTCTTGCTCTACTTTTTCCTCTTTTGTTTTCTCAGCTTAACCAAATGTTGGTCTTTTTTTTTTCTTTTACAGTTTTTCACTGTCATTTTTACAGTTCTGTCAATGTATAAAAGAAAATAAACAAACCACTGTTAAAATGCAAGTTACTGCTAGTGTGAAAACCTAGGCCAAAAAACTTTTTAGAACTTTAATGTGACGTCTGTCCTGCACAATTCAAAAGAAAAACTAATAAAATATTAGTGGGAAAACACAGCAAGTTAAAAAAACTGCAGTATTTTAATAGCATTGGTTTGCATACTCTAACATTTGGTTGGATCTTTTGTTGATTTAGGTTCAGGATTTACGTTTTCACAGTCCACACATGCAACAACCACAATCAGTACTAACCTGAGATCATCTTGATCCTTTTAAACCTCTCTGTAAACTATGGTTCTAATGCTGCCAATTAGAAAATGTCAGAGAAATCAGTAAAGCTGACCTTAAATACAGTTCAGTAGATAAAAATCAGGTTAGTTGTGTGTTCAAAAAAACTAATAGTTAAAATTTGATCAAAAGATGTGTTAAACAAGACTTTGTGTGAAGTCATGCACACAATCTTTTTTTCAGGGTTTTTAATTTTTTTTCCTGTACACTGAAACTAACAGCTACAGAGTCTCATAAGGGTCATGGGGGATTTTATTTCTTTTCTGTTACCTCATTCCCATTCCTACATAATGAGTTTTGCATTCCCTCACTACGCAGTGATGAATTTAATGGTCAGTTCATGCAGTATATTGAATACTGAAAGATTCTCTCTTACATTTTAAGCTTTTTGTAAGGAATTCTGTGTTAAAATATTGTTTGAGTTATCTGAAGTTTTATTTTTGATAAAAAATAAAACCCTTGTGCCTATGTGCAAAATACCAACGAAAAACAGGTCAAACATGGGTTGTCCATCTCTACTCTAAAACACAAACAAGAAGGGACAGAAGACGGAAGAAATACATCCAAATTTTTTGCTGTGTCTTCACTATCTGATGGTTTTGCTGTGCCTGTTAGTCTGAATGGTTACTAAAGGGTCGTTTTCATGCGCAGTCCAGTCTTCGCTGAAAGATATTACGCAAACATGAACTTTAAAAGACGGATTTTGAACCAGTTTTCTGCACCAAAGGGCTAAGATTGATTAAGTATGTTTTTAATGTGCATCTTTTAAGGGGTACATATGTACAATTTTAAATTATCATTTGTTATCAATGTGACTCAATACAAAATAGACAATTGTGCATTCGCAAATTTATTGCAAGGTAACGAAAGAAAAAAAATCTCCCTATAACCACTAGGGGGCTCTGTAGAGAGCCCCTTTAGTTAAAGGCACTTTGCCTGAACTCTACTTGTTAAAGTCATAAGTTTGACTCACAGTTGTAAATTATCCTGAGAGTTTGTAAGCTGGTCAGCAGAGATTTAACTCAAATCTAAAAGTTGACTAACTTTAAGGCACCTTTTCAACTTTTGTTTCTAAGATAAAGGACTTACAATTCACTACACTGAAACAGATTTGTTTGATTTTCAGCTAAACTGTGGAGGATGTCCTATTAAACATGGAAAAAGTACTGAGATGACTCATTTTGGACTTTTTACATCACAAAACATTTGAGTGCCGTCATCCTGTCCAGGTATATTTACTTTGTCTTGTGTCACCATCTTGTTTTTCCTGTACATGTGGTTTTGTGTTCACCTTAGCTTTAATGATGCAGCAGTGTAGAGCATGATTCTCCTGTTCATAAAGAAGGCTGAACTCCAGAGATCCCAGTGTGGCTGTAAGAATAACGACACAGAAGCGCAATATACATATGCAACTGAAAGTAGATTTTAAAAGCAAAAAAAAAAAAGGAAAAAATGTTGAAATTTTTGAAAAATTGATCTGAATGGACGAGTTTCAACCGTCTTACTGGCATCGTCAGAGTCGTAGTCATTGTCGTCGTTCTCTGTGTGATCTGGAGCGGGTTTCTGAGGCGTCGCGTTGTTGGAAGGTGGATTCGCAGGTGGAGTGATCCTGGTTGCAGGTATGTAAGTGGGACCTGAGGAGACGACCGGTTGCCGCTTGTTTTCCAGATCCGCCGCTGGAACTACAGACACGGTAAGTCTGGGCCGTCTTTTCTTAGAAAGTGCTAGCTTAAATGTTTGGACCCCCGTCCCGTCGTCCCCCTGCAGCGTTGGGCTTATTCTTAGAGGGAGGAGTGTGATTTTACCTGGGGTGGGTGCCGTCTGCTGCATGTTTGCCTGAGGTGTTTTGGACGCTAACACAGGCCTCTCTGTCTTGGTTCCGGCTGCCTGAGTAGAATGAGTCTCATCACAGCTGTCAGTTGTTGTTGTTCTTGCTGTCTGCTCCCATTGTTCTGACGCACTGGACTGCTTCTGCCGAAGCGCTGAGGAGACAAAGGAAGATGATCAGAGCTGCCACAATAGTCGGCACCACAGCAGCTACATCAAAGCTGCTGCTTCGATAGATGGATCGGTAATGGCTGCTGGGAGTGGGAACGGTAACAGTCACCAGCGCATTCTGGATCCAGTATAATGTACATACCTGTTCAGAAAAACACGCTGATTAGTACCAGTAGCTATGTTTCAATTAATAACAGAGTTGCACAAATTGAAAAATAAACTTGCTTCATGGAAACGCGGCAATTTAGAAAAAACTGGAGACCTGCGCTAAAACTTTTCTCCACTAGGATGAGGTGGTTATTTGGCCATATCAACAAAGGCGTATTTTTGCAAAAATGCAACTTTATTTATTAATTTTTTATTTTTTTTGCTTGATACTAGTCACGTGATCAACAACTACTGGTAAAAAAGACAAAGAAGACAACAGGAAGTGGCAGGAGGATGTTGGATATGCTTTTGTTTGTTTTTTGGGTAATGTGCAGCTGGCTCCAAAAGTTGTGCCACTTGAACACGTTGAATCTGTAGCTCTTATGTAAAATCGCTAACTACAATTTCCCCAAAACGCTGCATATGTATAGCCACTCCCAAGTAGGCGGGGCTTTTCGCTCCAACACCTGAATAAGACACCAACGTCTCCTCTGATTGGCTGATACCACGAGAGGTTGTGACGTATTTCCGTTTGAATTTATGCCACATAGATCGGTTCCGGATCCTGCTATTGTTTTTAGCCAAAGCTTCAAGATCTGTACCATGAAAAAGATGCAAAACTTAAAATATCTGCGAGCTACTGGTACAACAATCGAGTTTTTTGGTGTTCCGTTGTGTCCAGTAATTAGCCGGTACCATCCAGTGCTTAGTTTTTTTCATTTTCCTGCTGATATCAAGGCGACAGCGGACTGTAGCCAAAACTTAGCCAGTACAGCTAACACACGGTTTGTAGCTGCCTGGTATTTCAAAGCTTGAGGATATTGAAGATCCAGCATCAGAAATGGGAAGACGGAGGTTAAAAGGAAGCTGTACGCGCTTCGTTCACTGGAATAATTTGTTGGAGGAAAATAATGCAGGAGGAAATATCCCTCAGTGCTGAGGCATCTTCTGCTGTTTTGATTGAGCAAAGTAGGAGGGTATACCGCTCCAAGATGGCCGCCGTATTTCCTGCGCCGCAGCGGTCCATGAGGCGTCTATGCTTATATTATGTCTATGTATACCCCATTATGAACATGTCTCATGTAGCTGTTCACATCCGTAGCTGTCAAGATTTTTAATGACTTATCATGTAGACAAGCTTATTCATATGTGATTTTAATTTAATTCCTTATTTAATGGAAACACCTCAAATATGAAATTGTGTTTTTTCAACATCAGCAGAATATCAACAAATACTTGCATGCATTTGCATTGTTAATGCAGCTAGCGGTACAGTGCCATGTAAAAGTATTCATACCCTCATTTGTAGAACATTTTCTTCCCTGATCCTGTATTGGCACTGCAGGCACAGCATGTAATATAACCGGCTGCCTACAGGGAACAGAAATAATATCTGGAGATGGTATTCTATCAGCCTGATTGGCTTTATTAAATCACTGTTGCATCTGGCATCAGAGTGGATGGGTCGAATTAATGTCATTTGACTTTGTGACCTTCAACTACTAAAACGTGGAAAAAGGATTTTACTCAAGCAACTAATTTTAGTCGTTTATAAGTTCATACAATGTATGAAATATAAACATGCAAGGTTCCACATTTCCTGATTTTGCAAAATACATCTGTTGTCAAATCAATACCCTCTTGAAATCTAATATTAATTTTAAACAATGCATATTCAAGTTTGATGTTTTAATTCTTCTTCTTCTGACACCGAAGTTAATCTCTTACATTTCCAAACACACAGCAGGACAAAGTTAATGACTCTGTTCAGTTGAGCAATCCAGTCTGCGACAACATTAGACGTGTGTGTGATGAGTGTGTGCTTTGTGTTGTAATCAGATCTGTCATATTTCATCAGAATTCCATGTTTATTCCTCTGTGTGTCTGCAAAGAACAGAAAACATATTCATGGTTTGCTGTGGATGAAAACAGATTTTAAATTTCAAGGAATGACGAATTGGACGAGACAGATGCTGCAAAAGAGGCGCTATGGTTATGTATTCATGCATTTATTCAGATATTACAGTATGACAGATTAAAACCTTTCTGAATCACCCAAGAAAAGGCCAAAGGCCTTTCAAATGAAATATAATACAGCAAGTAGTATCAGCAGGAAGTAAATAACTCCACCCGAGCTTATGCAACACTACACCTCCCACATATGAAGAGCTTACCTCTCATTTTTTTAGTTCTTTAAATTAAATAATTTTTTACCATAATTATTTGTCATGACCACACCAGACGAGCCCCCTGCTGTTGTTGCCTCTCAATTAATTACAGTGAGAAAATTAAACTGTCTGTGAAGGATTAAATGCAGAGCATAAGAATGTAAACTAGGCTAGCTGTTTCAAGCAGCAAACAGGGGACGCTAACACATGATGCTAACTTCCCATTGACTGCACATGTATTGAAGCCATAAAAAACTTGTTCAGGTCAAAATTTGTAGATTGTTTTTTTCTGGTGTTCATGCACTCCCCCTTTGTCATGGTGCCCTGGGCAACTCCCCAAATGGCCCACATCAAAAACTGACAGTGAAATATTAAAACAGAGTTTATCATTTTGCGAAAGTGAGCCCAGGAAACTTAGAACGTTATTCACAAACACAGATAGGCTACAACCAAGCCAATGAGCAATTAATCAATTAAAATTAAGAATTTTATTTTATTTTGGATATTTAAAATATCTTTCAGTTTTAGTGTTGTGTGTTCTTTACAAAATTAAAGTTTATTTTGAAAGAGCAAAATTGCATGAATGTCCCATTGTCAATATATTACTTGAAAATAGTCTCAAAACAACAAAATTATGGTTTATCGCAATAATTCCTGGGACAATTTATCATCCAGCACATGTTTTATTTGACAGGCCTCACTACAACAGATATGTGTCCTTAAGCTTTACAACACCTGACCAATGAATTTTGGACGTAAACTAGCCTTTGTAGTTAGAATCATGTTTCTAAATCAAACTGTAGGTTACAAGTAAGTGGAACAGTTAGTGTTTTGGTTACCATCAGTCTGATGACTTGGTCTGTGTCCCTGTGACCAGCCTGGACCGGTGCCATCCTCTGAGTTGGACTGAGGAGGTCTGGAGAGAGGCAGAGGGGAGGGCAGGCCCTGCTGATCTCTTCCTTTATAAAACCAGGCCCCTGAACGTTTCTGTACCTGCAACATCGCACAATAAAACCGTTAGCATGAGCCCAACGAGGACTGGAATAATTCACTGAACATAATAACACAACAAAGAGGTGAGGTTAAAATACATTTCTTTAAAATGATTTTTTTGATGTGGTCCACCGTTCAAAAGACACCTCAGGACAGGTTAAAGTTTGTTAGGACTAGATTGTAAAACTAGAAGAACAAAAAACAAATGAGCTGAATCCTGCAAGGCCACATGTTTACTGTTTGATAGAAATTTCTCTACCAAGTTTGTACTTTCTTCATCAACTTGCTGTTTTACTTCTTGCCCTCTGATGGAGGATCTAAGTACTACATGTACTAACTGAATATTTAATTTCTCAATTATTCATAAAGTAGCTTTGAGAAGTAACATGTTTTTAAGGCTTAAACACTTGCTACATCCTCTTTTATTGTTTTTTTTTCTTCTTCTTTTAACAAATTTAGGGTTTTAGTTTAATTTTACAGGATAAATTTTGAAAAAACAAAAAACTTTCACATCACGAAGCTTGACATTTTAAACAAGGGTGTGTTGACTTTTGAGATCCAGTGTACGACATGATTGACAAGAATCCATAGCTGAGTGTTCCCTATATGCTGCTATCACCAACCTGCAGATGTTACATTTGATTTATCCTCTTCTATAGTGTAATTTTAAAAGCATAGGTTAATAACTCATGCACAATTTTAAAAATTCAATGAGCATTACATAAAATAGTGACAACACCACAACAAAACATGTTACCAATGGCACCACAGGGTTTTACATTGATATAGTTAGTCTACATGATAAGAGAGAGCATCAATTTAAGGATTTCTAAAGACAGTCACACATTATCAAGAATGTATTGTGTAACAATATCACAAGGACAGCATGAAGCAGGACATGTTAATTTTCCCTCATCTGAATGCTATTATCCTCAATCATGTTCTAAATTAAATAGGCCTAAATATATCATTACTTCCTCCCTATTTTTGATATCTACAGTCTATTAATGGAAGCCAATTTTCCAGGTCAGTGGGCAGTGAAATACTATTGTGTGCTAAAGCATGGGTGTAAAAGCGTGAAAACGGTTCGTTTCACAGGATAAGCTGAGCTTCTGCTGGCAGAGCAGTGACATAATGCCGAGAATCAGCCTGGAGGTCTGAAACCTCCTGGCTTCTCCATCCCTGCAGTTCACCTCTTGCTGCTCGTTGCAGATCCGGCAGAGCCACATCGGACAAGTCCTGCTGTTAATCCAAATCCCACATTTGCTGCACATGTGCTGCAGGAAGACAAGTGCACACACACCAACACAGAGAGAGGGAGAGAGAGGATTTATCGCAACATGACAGGTGCACAAAGTACATACATTTTCAAAGTTCATATGGCATTAACCCCCTACTTGAGTAGTGAGAGCAAAGTGAGGCAGAGTGTCACACACAGAGCCTGGGAATACACCGTGTGCATCAGAGCAAGTTAGAACACGGACCGCTGGCTGCTCAGAACCGCACAGAACTGTAGAATGTTTTGTAGAAAGTAGAAGGGGAGGAATGATTGCTGAGTTAAAAAAAAAAAAACTTTGAACATTCGTTTAAGTGGGGAAGATGGAAGCCAGCTGATTAGCTGCTGCTCAGGGCTCTCACACCACCAGGGGGCCCCCAAGAGCACCGAGCTAACGTGACAAAAAAAAAAGGTTTTTATTTAATAACTTTGAATGATACAAACTAAATGCTATTACACATGGAAAATAATTCCTATATTATTCTTATAGCTGGTACACATATAACAGGGTGATCTCTACCTGTATTTCTTTGCTGCCACTGTAAGGAAAATGTAAGATATTAATCTTGTTAACTTGTTTTCTTAAAATTCAGTGTTTGTTTCCTGATGTTACTGTCAAGTAGTTAAAATGACGCAGCACATTTAAATACCTCTCTATATTTTAAAATCAAAATATTTCTGTTAGTTTGCTACTCTTGTAAGGTTAAAATCAACAGCCGTGACACCACTGCATTAGGTATGTTGCACACTTGACCTGTTGGTATTGGGGGCCCCAAATGAAAATCCACCTGGGGCTCCAAAAAGGCTTGGAGCTGCACATGTTTGCTTCCACAGCAAACATGTGGAACAGGATGTTCAGGCCAGATAAGATCAAATTTAACTTTTTGGCCTACATGCAAAATGCTGCTTCGTGTTGCAGAAAACTAACACTCCATATCACCCTGAACACAGCATTTCTTACAGAAAACGTTCAAAAAACTAACATCTCCACCACATTGTTTAAAAAAATAAAACCGTACACACGGGGTTGGTTTCAGAAAGGTTTTCATCTACATGAACTTTCACAAATCCACCACTGAGCGTTGTTTTAAGCATGCCAAACCCATGCTTAAAACATGGTTTGGCACTGGCGTACTTTTGCTACGCCACCGCGTAGCAAAAGTACAACGCACTGGCGTAGCGTACTTTTGCTCTACGCCAGTGTAGCGCAAAAGTAAAACGTATGTCAGCCAATCAGAATCCTTCAAAACAACCACAACTTCCTATTGGGAATTAAATATGGCATCATGAGGTTCATTTGTGTGGACAGGTTTGTAATTTAGAGCTATTGTTAAACATTGAATTAGATTGTTAAATTGATAATACTTTATAATCAATACAATGACGTTAATTGGGGATCATGTCAGAGTAAGTATGTGGATATATTTGCTCATATTTTGTTGCAGACTGTAATGCATGGGACCTCAGATCTATACGCAAACACAAATATGGAGTTTTCTCAAATCTCTACTTTGGTCAGGAACAATGACCCTGAAGGGTTAGGGTTAGTTACTCGGACCTGAGTATTTACTTCATAGAGATGCTCATTTCATAGCCTGATTGAGTTTGAAGTTAAGATAAATTGACAGAACTGTGAATCCTTGCTGTACAAAGCCAAAGAATTACATTTTACTTGTATTTTTGGTCTAATTTCTAGTGCATTTGAAATAGAAAAACTAACTTACAAGTAACTTTTCATCAATATAGACGATGTTGTTTTAAGTCCCTGATACTTTAATATTGATGAAAAAGTATGAGTTCCACTGGCAGATTATTAACTAGTACTTTTTCATCAATATTAAGGAATTATTGACTTAAGACAAGATCCTACAACTTACTAAAAAGCTGTATGTCACACTTTTTCAACCTTTTGGTGTAAATATGTTGAAATTTGTGATTTTAATGAGTCAAAAACTGGAAAATTCAAGCTACCAAACTGCATAAAAAAGAAACTCTTGTTAATCCAACATTTCAAACAGAAATCCATCCTCTGGAAGAATCTGCCTTTGTGTACAGAGGACTCTGTGTCGTATTTGTCGCTAGAATAACAACTGTACCTTTTTGCACTGCGAACAGAGAACAGCTGTGACCCCCTGCGCTCCGAAGGACGTCCCACACAGCAGGCAGCGAGACTGTCCATCACCACATGCCGTCTTCTTAATGCTGTCCAGGCGACTGGACAGACGCCTAAGAGAACATCCGAAAATGTATCAGCACAGTGACACAAGCAGGCCTCTGGGTTTTTACACCAAAACGTTAACGGACAACAGCGAGGCTCTCTGGACAGAATCCAGAACAACAGAGGCAGCGTTTCTCCGTCTCACTCGATGCGCTGCTGCTCCATGGCCTCCATCATGGCGGCGCGGGCCAGAACGCTGTTGATGATCTCCTTCTCCTCATCCGTAAGGTCGCCTCCCAGGGCGCCCCCAGACACGTTCATCGTCCACCCGGTCCTGCTGACATGAAACGCACACACACCAACACCAAAATAGATACAAAATTATTAGAGGCATGTAGCAAAAAAAAACAACAAAAAAAGCAAAATGTGCTGAAATTGCATCAGTACAAAGAGTTAGATGTTAAAATCTGAGGACAGGAGCACAGCTGGAAGCATGTTGGAGTTTCACCAATGCTGAGCTTCAGTGGAAAATTGTCACACAGAAATATCACACGGAGATTAAAGAGTTGTGGGGAAGACAAAGAATCAGAAAGAAGACAAATATTGTCTTGGTTCAGACTCCTGTTTTATCACAAAGTGTCTGTATTGTTACTGACCGTAACATTTCCTTTAATAACTCCAAATTTGTGTTTGCTGCAGTTCTTTGGTCGTCAAGCTGCTCTGAAGGTCCACACATGCAGCAACTCCAAAAAGTGTTGAAATATTAAAGTTCTGCTGCTAGAAGTCATGACAAAGCCTTTCAGAATGTTTCCATGTCTAATCTGCATCTGATTTCAGAGAAAAATAAATCTGTTAAGAAGTGAAAAAATGTGAAAAACTATAATAGGTGGAAAAAAGAAAAAAAAAAGAAATAAAAAAAATCTAGCAGTGAGTATATGAGCATGATTGTTAGCACTAGGACCCTCCTCTTGGCTCTGATTGGTTGTTTTGGACCAGGAGTGGTATATTTTTGCAGATAGCGGTAGTAGCTCAGGGAAGAGGTGGAGGAGCTTGATTTTTTTTCATGTTTTATTTGTCTCACTCTGTTACAACATAGTGACAGGTTTTGGTTTTTTTTGGGTGGGGGGGTTGTGAAAGTTACATACTGCAGCTTTAATCTGCAGTATGTAACTACAGATTACAGTTACATACTGTAATCTGCAGTTACAGATTACAAATCTCCCTAGATTTTCAGTAATCTAGGGAGGATGCAGAAGGAAAAACTGCTTCTAGTACATAATAAGGTTGGACAGATCATATTTTCGTAATGTTTGTTATCTGAATCTTACCCGACTGAACAGCAGACGGTATAATCTGAGTCAAAGGTTAAGGATAAGAGTAAAGCGGCTACACAGCTCCAAGGTCGACTACTTCCTGTTTTGCTTTACCTCATTTTACTTTTTTTTCTTTGAACTTTTTTTGTAAATAATGCCTAAAGTTCTCAGACCTGTTGATGGTTTTTATTGACTGTTGCAACCAAATGTGGCCGCTTGGGCTGGGAACCTGAACCATACAGTCGATGCAGTGAGAGAATGATGGAGCTCTAGGTGCGAGCCAGAGTAAATGTCTGAGTGAATTGTGTTTCTCTCTCCATCTTGAAGTGTTTATCTTTCAGCTCTAACAGTGTGATGGTTGGATGAGCTGACTAATGCTGCTGATGTTGATAATTGCCTGGAAGATGCCCGGCATAATTGACTTTGAGGTTTAAGCTCTCTGACAGAACAGAACTCACTTCTCCTGCCAGCTTAAATCATTTGCAGTCGGTTTTTGAGTCGTATTTACCATCATAAATAAGCGCAAATATTTCGAAATTAGTACCACAAACACTTGGATTTTTATTGCAAAAAAAATCACAAAAAGTATCACAAAATTCTGGAGGGACTGAAAAGATGTTCAATAACATTGTTTAATTTTAAGAATTCATTAATATTGCAACAGCTTGTGAACATGTTTTATCAACACATTCTGGCAGAACCGGCCCTTTAAGAGCCTTCATGATCTTGATTTGGCCCAAAACTAAAATGAGTTTGACACCGCTGCCTTAGAGAGCTGAAAAGCACAATGTAAATCTGACGTCATTTCATAATCTTAAATTAGTATCGCTCATACCTCCATTGACTGGTTTCATTCCCACCTCTGTGATTCACTCAGTTTGTTCAACTCAGGTTCTTTTGTTCCCATCTTCCCCTCCGTTACAACCGGTGTTCCCCAGGGCTCTGTCCTGGGACCCTCATTCTTTATAATTTACTTTCTTCCCTCTTGGCAATATTTTCTGGAAATTTAACATTCATTCTTACTGCTATGTGGACAACAACCAGCTCCTTCTTCCCACCCCGTTCCCTAGCCTCCTGTTTATCACAAATACAATCCTAATTCACCTCCAATGTCCTTAAACTGAACACATACACATGTGTAGACAAAGAGGCCGAGTCTGATCACCCCTATCAACATTTTTCTCCTCACTGCTCAGTGTTAACATCCACAACAACTTTTTGAAGACATTTGATTGAAATTTAATTTCTTTTTGGGGACAAAGTACCTTTGGATTTTAATTAAATGTCTGCCAGTGAACTTTTTTTAAAACCCAGTGCTGCCACAACAACACTCCCTTACTTTTCTTCAGCAAAACCTCTCAGTGCTGCATCCATGACAGTCTTGTGTTGCATTAGAAAACAGATACACTTTCACAAATATGGAATGCTGTTACAAATGCATGTAAAATGAGATTCTTTTCATAGAAAAATAATGACCAAAAAAAAACTGCTGTCAGACCAGGCAGGACAAAAAAATGGATGGAGAGAGCCGCTACTTTTATTCATCTCAGCTCTGTCACATCTACAGCTATTAGCGCTGCTGGCCATTAAAATCCTAAAAAATCTGCAGCTGGTGACCGCGCGCTGCTGTGTGTTTGAGCTGGAAAAACAGCACGTTAATTAGGGCTGGCTATGGAAAGTGACCCTTCAGAAGCTAACAATGTCTGGTCAGCAGCAGCAGCAGCAGTGTGCCTGGAGACATTCTCACCGCTCATTATCTTCTCATAACGATGATGTTAGGAAGAAAGCAACTTCTCACCTCTGGCCCAAGCAGGCCTGCAGGGCGCAGAGAAGCTGATCATTGACATTTAAGGGGACGTGTAGAGGGAAGCCTGTTTGAGTTCAAAGCCTGCATAATGTTATCCTTTTTTGCAAAAGACTCCTGGGATTAGCTGCTTGACCTCTTGTCCACTGAATGTCACACAGGAGACGGAGCCGCGGCTGCTGAGTAAGAGGAGCACTGGCTTAACGGCTCAGCGCCCTTCAGCTCTCGCATCCTCTTCCTCGGCTCCCTGGAAACTTCACCATCCTCAAAGCGTGGAAATGTCAAGGGTCGCTGCCGTGGACAGCGTGGCAACCTGACAGGCGGCCGTCGCATCTGTTTGTGTGTGAGTGTGTGCCTTGAGGTGTTCAGGGTGAGGAGACGCGGTAATGGGGATACTCTGATGAAAAATGGGAGAAACTCTTCAAACACACACACACGCAAAATATAACTGTGGGCATTATGAACACATACTTTTCACCGCAGTTCATGCTGAAAGGATGACTTTCTGTTGTGATCTGTGTTTTTCTGTGTAGTTATTTTGAGGTTTTCTGTGTTAAGTCCTGTTTCCCTGTGGGTCTCTGTCCTGTCCCCCCTGTTGATTGATTCCAGCTGTGTCTAGCTTACTGATTACCCTCCCTGTGTATTTAAGTCCAACTGTTGTCTTTGTCTCTTGTCGGATCCTCGTCATGTGTACGTCTGTGTACGTCTTGTGTGCATCTCTGTCATCCAAGTTGCTTCCTGTGCGGCCCGTTTGAATTCTGTTCCGTCTGGATTATCTCATTAAATTATCATCATCATCACTTTACCTGGGTCTGCCTGCGTCCTCTCTCACCTCACCGTCACTACAAATTATGACAGTTTCATACAAGCATCATTTCATCGTTCTATGGTTTTCATTGACCATAGAATTGCACAAATTGAAATTACATAAATGTAATTGTTTAATGCAAAAATGCCAATTTCAGACAAGGGTTTTGCACTAGCATGAGGTGGTATTTTGGTCATATTTAGCAAAACTGCAATGGAAACACTTTTTTCCACATCACAGGAATCACATGATCAGCAGCCGGATGTTACTAGTGGCAGAAACAACGAAGGAGACGACAGGAAGTGGTATGAGAAGAATGTTTTTGTCTGTTTTCATCTGACAATGTGCAGCTGGCTCCACGGCATCACAGCATCACACAATTTAATAAAAGGTTGTGTGTCATTTTGACATGTAGCTCTTATGTAAAACAACTGACTACAATTTGCACAAAAGGCAACAGTGGTCACTTCCAAGTAGGCGGGGCTTGTCACTCCAACCCCTGAGTAAGACGCCAACGTCTCCTCTGATTGGTTGAGAGATGATGAGTGCCATGGCTCAGTTATGAATATCTCATTTAACTGTTTACATCTGTCATTGCCAAGATTTGTAATGATTTGTCGCATGAACAAACTTTGATTTTGATTTTTTATTTAATTTTTTTATCACAATTGCAAAATTGTGATTTTTTTGTCATATTAGAAGAATAGTGACAAAGATTTGCACACATTCGCAATGGAAACGCTCTTAGTGTAAGGTTTATAGGGGAAGAGTCAATCACTCCAACAACCATAAAAATAATGTACAAAGTATTCTTATAAGCATTAAAGTCATTAGCTGTGTTTCCATCAATGTCTTTAATGCACATTTTCAAGTGTTACATTAGAAATGGTTAATGGAAACAGCAAAATTTGAAATAATTTAATCAATTTTGGGGTGGTTTTCTTGGCTTTTTGTTCCGAAGAACAGTTAATGTGCTAGATGGAAGATGGAAACACATTTACTGAATAAGTTCTGGCATAGTGAACATTTCCCTGTTTATTACAGCCGTGCATAATGTCAACATCTGACATAATTACGCTGAAGCCTGTTGATTCGCTCCAAACCAGTAGATGGAAACACACCTAATTAGCATTTTTTTTCCTTTTTTTTTGCGAAATTGTAAGTTTGCATGACAGTTAGATAGTAAAATAGCTTTTGTTTGAATTAACTTAACAAGCTCCACTTTGGGGTCACACACTAATCTTCAATCCAACATAAATTAAAATCAATGTTTTAAAGAAAAGCTTCCCAAAGAGCTGATATGAAATAATACGGGTGGAGTCTAATGAGACTGGTGTCCCACCACACACACATTACGCACTGGCAAGTTTACACACTCACCATTAGTGCCCTGATGTGATTTATTTTGCTTGTTTAATAATTCATCTGAATGGATCTTATTTCAGGGTGAAATGATAAACAGCCTCGACCAAAGCACAGCCTTCTGAAGGCTGTGTAACGATTCTGTGTGGACCCGGACCACAAATCCAAACCAGTACAAATTTGGACCCCATGTTGTTCTTTTGACTGACAAATTGAAATCTCCATATAATGGATCATGTTAAGCACATATCCAAGTATCCATCATGTACCAGCCTCCAATTTGTGCTTAATTTCAGAGTAAAGATAATCATAAATATATCGATATAGTAATAATATGCAGTGTTTACTGTATCTTTTTGACCTCCAGATGACACAACAGGCACTGGTGAGAACATCAGGACTACAAAGTTTAAGAAGTCTAAGGCTACGTTCACATAGCAGGTATTGATGATCAATTCTGTTTTTTTTGTTTGTTTTTTTTACTGAAACCTGATTGGTTCGTTCATACTACCAATTAAATTGGCTGCAGTCAGACTTCTGTGTGAACGGTTTACAACCCAAAGCGAACATTGAAAAAGAACGTAGGACATCACGCAGCAGCGCAGTGTTTACTGATGTGATGATGGCTACTGCTGTTTATGGATCACTTTAAAATTTGACAGAATTATCAGAAGATTATAATAACAGAAAGAAAGTCAATAATAAAATGGAAGCAACTAATGGCCTCTTGTGGAGCATCGACTGGAGCTTCTGTAGAGAAGTCTGATTGGGTGTGCAGTCAGAGGCAGCAGTGCTGGGATCTGTGAGCTTCACCGACACACACTAGTTAGAATGGTCAGGCATCGTTTACGTCCTGATTCACTGCATCTGGCTTCTTCTGTTGCAGAATTATGAAGTAAACGTCAAATTAAATGCGATGGAACCGTTCAGACTGCTGTTGCTTTGCGAACAGTCGGATACATATTCGATTTAGTACCACATGTGGAAGCGACACAGATTGGACATTTTTCAGGAATGAAAAGATTGCAGTTGGGCCAATCAGTCTGCCATCAAAAATCCAGATGGAGGTCACATATTGGGGAAAAAAGAGAGGATTTGCCTGTTGTTTGATCATGGCCTAACTTTAACAAAAATTGTAGATTTGTGTCTGTTTCAGGTGGATTTTTGGTTAAAACAAACTGGTGAATTAGGAAGAGTATGCAGAACTTTTACACATGTAAGATCAGCAAAGCTTTATAATAAGATTACTCAAGTAAGGGTAAGAAATCTGGCAAAGAAAAACTAGTCCTAAAAAGTAAGTTTTATGAAAAAAGTTACTTAAGTAAACGTAACAGAGTAAAAGTAACCGAACTTGTCTGCTTGACATAAGAGGATGAGGGCTGTAAGCTATACACTAAACACAGTTGTTGATTATAAATTATACTCTACTGAATAATGAACCCCCCACTAATGGACAGAAACCACTTATAGTATTTTATGCGTCGTAGATTGTACACCGACTGTTTTCATCAATCAGTCATACACACACACACACACACAAACAAACACCTGAACACACTCATGTGGGCTGAATCACTACCGATTGGAGCTCTGCTGTACAACAGTACAGAACAAAAACTGCTCCTACATGACAGCATATCAATATCTCTCCGGTTTTTGCTCCATTACTCTCAGTTTGTCTCACACACGCAGCGGCCGCAGCGGCGCTGATGCTATTACTGCAGAGCTGACTGGGACCGACCCCAGAGTCAAACGCTGATATATTCCCATGTGGTGACGTCGTTTCCCAGTTCAGGACCATCAGTTTCTCACAGCAGGTAAAATCTTTTTATTAAATAAAATACATTTACAATGTGAGGTAAAGTGAGAAGGAGGGATGGGCTTAGTTCACTGACTCTAACAAAATACACAAACCATTTTGGCATCCCTTGTTTAAAAATCCTTTAAATAAATGGATCTTTTGTTGCAGTGCAGCAGTGTTTTGCTCATTATCTTAGAAAAGAAAAGTCTACATCTAATTTCGGTACATCTAATCAATGGAGAAAAACACGCCATGCTAATTGTTAAAAAATAAAATAATAATTTGTAAGCAACAACTTCATGTATCTTGAGCATTGCCAAGTGGTCGAATAAAAAGCCACTTCAAGCATTTAGCTCTCAGCTAGAAGGTCTGAAACTCCTTTTCAGTGTTTGTGTGTTCTTTTTATGAATTCACGGTTCAAAAGATTCATTGGAGGTCAACTCAAAGCTGAATTCAGGTGTGAATGTGTGCATCTCTGGGGCAACACCTTGATAGACTGGCTGAGTGAGTGGCAGATGAAGAAGCTCTGAGACGAGTGGCGTCAACTGAGAAGAAGCTTTCTATTTTTTTTTACCACTGCAGCTGTGGTTTAAAATCAAGCTTTCCAAACCAAAGCTAACCTTGTTGCTCTGACCAGATCTGAGCAGGTTTTCTTAGATAGAAATTTGTTTTCATGGCTGAAAATAAATAGCAAAGCACACACAACTACTCACTGAAAGTGTGTCAGAAAACAACTCGGTAGCTTAATCTCTGCATAAAACCATGCAGTAAATTCTTCTAACGTTAACCTTTTTTGACTTATCTAATTCTTTTGCGTATCCTCACCGTCATTATCCACTCTAAGGTCAAATCAACATCATTTAAAGTGAAGTGTCCTTTCTGCCTCCGTATCTCTGCAGGTGCACTGGAGTAGACTTTCCTGCGACTGAGACCTCCGCCGGCCCAGTACTAACTTTAATACAAATTGACATGCAAATAAACATACACACAATCATTTCCTCTGACTCGTTCTCATGCACCCAGACACGAGGGTTTGCAGAGCAGCGACCTGTCACATGGAGTTAGCAGACTACGGGGAAAGCATTGCAAATGGATGAGAATTAGCAGACAACTGAGCGACTTTAATTTCATGCGACGGTGTGGGCTTTCCAAGAGCTCCAAGGCCGATGGCTTAACACACGCACGCACGCACGCACACACACGCGCACTCACACACACACAATAGCACAAGTTATACTGTATGTTTCATAAGAGAAAAACGCATTGTGGGTGTGAATGTGCCGCTACTGCAGAGGGAAAACTCCAACAGCCTTGTAATCTTTCTGTGTTTTCATTAATGCCAGGAGGCTTTCCCTGCTCCAAACTGCCCTGACTTGTTTCCATATTCATGTTTTCAAGATTAAATATGCTGACATATGTTCCAAGTAGATATTCATGTAGGTATGAGGACAGAATATTAAATTATTTCACGCTCGACGTTGTCAGTGCCGTGACAATGTATTGGCTCCATTACAGGGCGCTTCTGTTTTCATGTCACTCGAAAATGTTCTCCATCATCAAACAAATTTTAATCTCAGCCAAAGATAACCTGGGGAAATACAAGAAAGCTGCTTTTAATCATGATTTTATTTATTACGGGAAAAAGCTGCCTCAGCCAGTCAGGTCTCACACGATGAAAAAGAACAGTGATGAACTGAAATAGATCCAACATATTAAATGGTCCCCTCGGTGCAGTTAGCAAAAAATGACCAGGTCGGCTCTTTTGAAAGGAGAGAGCCTTCTCTACGGTGGCCCGGAAGTGAAAACCACTTCATTACATACAACTCCAAATTTAAAAGCGCTAAACATATTCAGTAACACAATGATATTAACTAAGCACAACTACAAATTAAGAAAACAACATTAATAAAACTGAAGAGGAGGGTGCCAGTGGGAAACTTTAGACGCCGCTGATTGGACGAGACCAATTTTTGTCTGTCTGTCTGTCTGCCTACTAAAACAAAGAGAGCACAAATGTCAGAATAATGTAGCTCTGAAGTCAACCATGACTACTAAGTCATAAAAACAACGTACAGTCACCAATTAAGAAACCAGTAACCAGAGTGTCATCATTGATACACATCATATATGCTGGTTCTGTTTATTATGGCTCAAATGCCACTAAAAAAAATGTTGAACAGTGACTTGTTGAAGTGGGTTGCACTTCAGAGCCACCGTACCTCTCTCTCCCTCTGAGGAAAATATTCCTCGTGACTCAAAAACAGGCAGAAAATAATCCTTTAAAAAAGCAGCCGGAGCGGCGTAGGTGAGGCAGCACAGACTCTAAGACGATTGGTTGTGGCACATCGGAAAGCTTGTTAGACCTGAAATGAGGTGAATCATCCCAGGACAGTCAGTGTGGGCCAACCTCTTCCACAACAGCAAACACCCCCCCGTTATTTATGGTACACAGAACATTCCCTAAGGAGTCCAAACACTCCCATCTGAGTTAGACAGGAACATTTCAACCCCCATTGTTTGTTTCCCTCGTCCATCTCCTCCCGCCCCCACTCGTTTCCCCCACAGCTGTCACTTCTCAAATCTCGTCATTTCCAGTGACTTCATTCACCAGCCTCTCCACACAGGCTTCAGGACCCTTCAGCCATTCACCCTCACTCGTCTATCCGTTCAACACTATCTCACCTCCCCCGTAGGTTTCCCTTCCCCCTCTCCCTCCTACCCCTTTCTCCATCTTGGACCCAGATTTGTCAGAATCGTGAGGAAGCAGCTTATGGGGCTTAACTTTACAAAGGCGCTTCCCCACCTACTTTATTCCTCTTCGGATCCGCAGCCCTTCATCACACATACGTAAGTGCACACAAGTGCAGTTCTGACAACTGCTGTGTAAAACCCTTTATAAATGCATGAGCATAATCTGCTTCATTAATCCCATCATGGTCATCTCAAGGTTTGACATAAGAGTTGGAATAACTGCTCCACCACCTTATAGGGGAAGTCAGGACGTCAATATCAGCTGTGTTTCCATTAAACACAAAATTGGACAAATTGGATTAGGAAAATAAATTTGCTTAGTGGAAACATGGCAATTACGAAAAAATGTGTGTTTATTTGATAAAATGTTGTTGTGCTGGGATGAGGTGGGGGCGGGGGGGTAGCCGTATCTAAATAGATGCATTTCCCAAAACTGCAAGGGAAACACTTTTGTCACATCACGAGTCATGTGATCAACAGCAGGATGTTACTACTGGCGGAAACAAAAAAGATGACAACAGGAAGTAGTAGGAGGAGGACGGATTGTTTTTGTTTTTTTCAGACAATGTTCAGCTGGCTCCACCAGAGCTACCCCAGTTTCAATTTATATTTTGTTGCATCACCAGACAGTGAACTGTCTCCTAAATCTATAACACTTTCAGCAATTTGACACTTTACAAAATCACAAAGTGTCAGTTTATCAAAAATATTTAACATTGGTGAGAATTATTTTAGGGATTCCTCATGTTTGTAGTTAACTGATTCAAAAATCTCAGAGGATTTGACTAAAACTGTCAAAATAAAAAGCTGTCAGGCATTGTCTTCTTGGCCAAAACACTGCGGTGACTCACTTGACTGCTAGTCGGTAATGATGCGCTGCAGGTTTGGCTTCTCTGAATGCAAAATCCATTTTCATCCCCTTCTGAGGTTATGTTTCCTTCCAGATTACCATTTGTTTTCATTATCTGCATGTACTGCTTTCAAAAACAAACTGCAAATTTAATTTCTCAACTTCATTGGGGAAAAAAGTTGCCTTTGTTCTTAACACAACTGATTTTCAGGCATATATGACAAATTAAGTGATGTAGCATTGTTATAGCGAACAGTCTGCCTGCATGTCAGGGTTATGAATGTTAAATGGGTTTATATGTGGAGTACAATGTGAGTTGACAGATTGCTTGTCGGTCTGGATTTATGGTGAGCTGTGTCTTTAATTTAAGATCTCTGATGGAAGAGTGTCGTTCCATGTAATCCCTCATCATTCTCCTACTTCCTGCTATCAGCTGCTCACAACATTAACAGTAAACTTAAAAGTAGAACATAGTAAGAGTAAATGTAAAGGCAGCAGCTTAACTGTGTTGCTTTTTTGCTCTATCCATCTGTGTGTGTGTGTGTGCGTGCGTGCGTGCGTGCGTGCGTGCGTGTGTGTCTAGAAGGCTGGGTTGCTTTGAATGGTTTTTTGTAGCAGATTTACAATGTGTGTAGATAGAAACGTAGATGACAAGAACTGCAGGAACAATCGCCTGTTTACTTCCTGCTTTTCAAATGTGTCCCCTTGAAGATGTATTTTTAAATTCGTTAATTAAATCTGTTTGAGATGCTGATAATTTTGCCATTTTTTCTAATTCACGCAAACATATGTGCAGTGACACAACCGCACATCTTTGAAAGGCATTAGTAGTGCTTCCTGCACAACCAACAAGGATGCAGAAAGTGGTTCCTGGATGGTAAGTCAACAACAAAACACTTGTCTTTTCCAGCAGCCATTGTAGAGCGCATACTGCAGCTGACCAAAAGTGCTGGAGCTCAGCTCGGGTTGTTGGGCAACACGCTAGGCTTCATCCCAAAGTGACTTTGGCAAGGAAAAAAAACAAAGAAAGTAAATAAGCAGCCATTATTTTTAGGAAAGTGACAATATGCTGTTTTATTGTTTTTCAGTCCCATAAAATCCCGGCAACATAAATAAAAGTTTTGGTTGTTACACAACAAAATGTAAAACATTTAAAGACACAAACTTTGAACAATTAGCTAAATGCAAACCTATCATTATCCCTCATTTTCAGCATTACGTCTTTCTGTCTTGGAGCTCAGCAAATCTGATCTGCATGACTGAACAAGCATCACTTAATTAAATGTACACTGACAAAAGACATTTTGTCGCCAAGATGTTTCGCTACCAAAAGCAGCTTTCAAGACAATTAAGCCTTTAAATGCTGCCGTCTCAGAAGCACAGGCACAGGGAAGAAATAAAGGGGAAAAAAAACCTAAAGTAAGAAGGATTTTCCCTGACTTCAGCAAGCAGGAGGTGTTGAGCTGGCTTTAAGCGTTTCTGCTCAAGCACAATTGCTACATCACTCAGCACCTGAATGCTCAGCAGCCTGTCTAATCCAGCAGCACCTTCCTCACTCACACCTCAGTCAATACAGCTGATAGAGGGCCAAAAGGGGGTATTCAGCTGGGATTACACGGAGCATGAGAAAGAAGAGAGGGTTCAAAAAAATCTGAACTGTGGCAGAGGATGATAGAGTGAATAAAAAAAACAACTGTGCGTTATAGCATTGCAAATCAATTCTACCCCTCTCGACTCACACACAGAATCACTGCCATCTTTCTTTCTCTCCTCTCATTTCTGCCCGTTCGGCCCTGAATGCTCCTCTGCCACTGCGTGTTAGGCTGACGGCTCCGTTCCCCTTCACTTTGAGGACTGACGGTTTGTAAATGGGAGGCGAAGTGGACGACAACCCACCGCCTCCTCTCAGACGCACGCCCAGTTTCAACTGGCTTTGCTTGATAAAGACAAAAGTTTTGATGCTCGGATGAGGTGGTTTTTCGGCCATATTGAAATAGATGCATTTCGCAAAACTGCAGTGGAAACACTTTTTTCCGAAACACACGAGTCACGTGATCAACAGCCGGATGTTACTACTGGCGGAAATGAAGAAGACAACAATGATAGGAAGTGGTAGGAGGATGATTGTTTGTTTTTGTTTTATTCGGACGACGTTCATAAAAAGTTGTCATTCAAACGTGTTCACTCCATGGCCATGATTTAAGTTAGCCGTGTTTAAACGTTTGTGTTGCTCTCTTTGTGAAACACTTTGATTTTTATGTGCAAAAAGGACAAAATACATCCTTATGAAGGCGTTTCTAAGCATTTCATGTCCTCCAAACTATGCAGCAACATTTCCATTTCATGATTGATTCCATTACATGAAAGTTATCAGAAGTTCAAATAAAACATTCATGACAGCGGCTATAAATATGATTCATACACAGCAGTAGTATTGGGTTGTGATTTGATCTTAAGGCCATTACATAGCTGCAGGGCTCTGAAGCTTTATGTTCAAAGGTCTAAATCTTATTTCTAGATCCAGAACAACTAGACATGAGCTAATCCCTTTTTATTAAGCTTACTTACAACTGACAAGCAAAAAAGGTACTTGCTACGATGTTTGTGAACCTACACTACTCTGATCTTTGACAGTTCAGCTTCACAAGCACAAGAAATAAAGTTAATTAGTCGTCATGCCTCAGAAAATAAAATATTCTGTTTTCACACCTGAGTAACCAAACTACATTACTTCAGTCTAGTGCAACCAGATGGTCATCTGAACAACTGAGGTAAAAGTTACAGTCTTAATTCACAGCAGCATAGTGTGGAATATGATATCTGGAGCATGTTCATTAACCATACAATTGCACAAATCCAGCACTTTAAAAAAAAGCTAGTTTTTCGATAAAAAAAGTTTTTGTGAAATTTCAAAGTTTCACAAAACTGTAATGGAAATACTTTTTTTGCATCACACGAGTCACATGACCGGCCAGATGTTACTACTGGTGAAAACCATGAAGAAGACGACAGGAAGTGGCAGGACAATGATGAGCGAGCAGCTGGCTCCTCCAGAGTTCTCACAGCATCATACGAATTATAAATTGTGTGAACAATCTAACTCACATGTGATTTTAGTTGTATTTATTACTTAATGAAAACACTGCAATCACAAAATTTGATTTATTTTTCTAATATTTTTTGACTGACAGGAGGAATAAATGAAAATGGCAAGCTGGAAGAAAACAAACAATAAGGAAAAGATCAAGACAGGAAATAAGTGAAACAAATCCACATATGTATGGATTGTAACCCTACTGAGATTTTGCAGAGGGCTCAGATAATCCTGTGATCTCAAAATAAGGATTATTTTCAGCAGCTTATTAAATCTCATCAAAACTGACATCAGCTGAAGGTTGCCTTTATGTGAATAAAGAGACCCGCCTCCTTCCTCTCTGTTGAGCTTGAGTTTTTCCATCCCTCTGCAGATGAACAGATGATCGATAAGCAAACCCGATTGGCTGCTTCTTAATCAGTATTAACTGGAGTTAGAATCACAACAAAAAGCCAGATGAACTGGATCTGAACATATCATCAAAACTTAACGAGTTTCATCAGATATGATAAAATATTTCATTTTGTTCCAGAATCAAACCCTCTTTATTAGGGTTTGACATATATATATAATGTTGGTGATCCTGTGCTCTACAGATCAACGCAAGATTCAAGACGACTCTTTGGTAATTATTTAATATCGGAATTTTAGAGAAATTGCATCTTAATTTGAGCAAATAAAACATCTGCAAAAAAACCTTTCATGGTATTTTTTGTTTCGAACAATAATACATTTAAAAAAAATATTTTTTCTCTATTATGCATACCACTTACACAGTTTCCTAACCAAGCATCGTAGTGAATTCATAGTAAAGAAAAAAGTCCAAACCAACTTGTGCATCGTATAAACATTGTTAAAACAAACCTGAGTGTCTCAGCATGGTCTTACCTGAGGCTGTGGGACAGACACGGTGCTGTTCTCTGGTTCTGGTCCGGATGTGAACGGCTTCAGCTCTCAGCATCCATCCAGCAGCATCTTCTCCCCCGTTCTCTTCCTCACTGACAGCCTCTCCAGCCCCACACGCTGTAGTAGGAGCTGTGCTGCCTCCCCTCCTCTCTCTTTCTCTCTCTCTCTCTCTCTCATTTTACTAAGCCTGTCCGCTCTCATCACGTCAGCATCGGGCGAAACGGTGATGCCTCCTCAACTCTTGGCAAAGTGAATTAAAAGAGAGGCAAAAGAAGCAGTTAGCTGCTTCATTAAAGTATAATCCTACAGAACTGGAGGCAGATTCATGACTACAGTAGAATTCTGAGATAAAACCTGGAGATTTCAATACTTTATTTTTCTAAAAATATGTATTTCTAATTAGTAATTAATTAAATAAAATTAAATAAAATTAATTATTCATACTTAAAACAACACATGATCCATTCTTATGTTTTTAGAGTCTGTTGTAAATCACATTGTGGCTTCTACATTCATTTTTAATTAAATTAATTTCTTTAGCTTATACTTGTCACTTGAAAAATGAAGTTTTTCTCTTATGAAAGGGGCAGAATTTTGCATTTACCAGGCATACATTGCCATTTTATAGCACAATCAACTACGGTCCTATAGAATTGGAACAAGTAATTATGTAACCTTCAATTGTTATTTTTTAAAAAAGGACACACATATATATATATATATATATATGACTTCAATGACATTTTCCTTCCTGATTTAACGCCTTGAAATTTGGTCTCTGTCTCTTTAAGAAACTCAGGAAGTCATCACAACATGGCCCCTCTATTAACCCTTTAACGTTTTCACTGAGCAATAGCTGACATGAGCTCAGCAGATGCTCAGTTCCACCAGGTGTTTGCTAATTGCTGCTGGCTAGTCTGAAGGAGCTGAGCGGAGCTGGAGGGAGTCACAGGGCCAACGTTTAGAGCTTTATTTTCCTATGTAAACATATATAACAACCAAACTATTCTGCTGCTTTAGAACAGTCTCCATTAGATAAATCTATAAAAAATATATTCATAATGCAATTTGGTTGCAAGGTTTTGCTTATTTGTTCTGATGGACATGTTATTTTGGATTTAAAATGCAAAAAAAAAAAAGATTTCTTTTCAAAACAAACACTCCTATTTGAATTATTAATTATTATTATTATTATTATTATTTCTAGTTCTATCTCCCATCTAGCTGAAATGTACTCCTGTGCTGGAGAAACTCGTAGTGAATCTCCACATGAGCCCACTATACTAAATAGATCTATTTTAGGAGCTTTATTTTCCTCAAGCAAAACAGCTGCACTTGTTATGTACAACACAACACAAATCCAAAGCCTCGCTGCAGTGTGCAATTAGAGCCCATGATGATTATGTAATTCCGTTATTCAGCTAAGAGATAACCGTAAGGCCTTTCCGAGGAGCGATCGCCGCAACAATAAGGACAAACACTGTTACAGTAACATGACATGTCACGCGTGTCTTTGTGCTGCAGTACTGACAGCGGATCATCATAAACGGGGCCGCTTCTCAGTTTTACTAAACTCTGGTTCGGATTTCTGTCTGCAGGATGAGCTGAAGAAGTTGAAGCAGCTTCTCGGACTGAGACGAGAGCTGGCTCACTGTTGCCCTCTCGTGGCATTTTAACTGCACTGCGTCATAAAATGCCAGGACACTTCAACTTGTCCACGTGGGAACCACAACATTTTATATCCCTCAAATTTCAACTAAATCCTTATCCAAAGATAAGTGAAGCCGAAAAACACAATACAATTAAGATTGGTTGTTTGTTGTTGTTTTTTAATTATGGAATAAAATAAAATAGAATATACTGTAAACATAAAACACTAGAGAGCTGTTTATTGTGAGTGAAAATATTACTTTTCTTATATTTCTTTAACTATTTCACATGTTGTGAAATTACAAACACAAACTTCAACATATTTTATTTGGGAAACATTTCATTAGACAACACAAAACTAGTACATACCTCAAGTGGAAAGAAAACAAAATGTTTCCCTCTTATTTTACTAAAGAAAATGGCTAATTTGCATTCTGCCCCTTTACTCTGTCACTCCTGAATACAATCTAGTGGGATTTATTGCTTTCATAGGTCAGCTGCATCCTGAACAGAGTCCCCCTTGTGTAACTTTTACAAAGAATGGACAAAATATTTTGTCTCTGAAGGTGAGAGAGACATACATCAAAAGACTTGGATTGTGTGAACAAACTATTTAGTTTGCTTACTAAATATAATTTGGAGTTACATAATTAGCTTCAAGCTTAATATTTAGTCAGCAAGCTAAATATTTCTCTTCAAACTCAATGTTTAGTTTCAGGCTAAAGAATTATCTGGTTAAGTACTACTTACTTTCAAAACTGGATATTTAGTTAGCAAACTAAATATTTAGCTTCAAAACTGAATATCTATTCAGCAAACCAAATATTTCTTCTCACTATATATTTAGCTTCAAATTGAATATTTAATTAGCAAGCTAAATGTTTAGCCTAAATTTAATATTTAGTTAGCTAACTAAATATTTACCTTACTAATGAAATACTTAGTTTGAAGTTTCTGGCTACATTTAAAGAGAGATGAGGCACAAACAACCTTTAAAAAAAAAATTTAAAAATCACATCTGCTTCATTCTGAGAGATCCATGTGAAATCTGGGACGGCGTGTGGACGATGCCGGTGCCCTTCAGAGGAATTCTGGAAAGCTGCGGCGGAGCCGGGCGACAGAAAGCGGAGGGGGAGATTTAATGACGAACGACAGATAAATGCCGAACTCATGACCATGCATGCTGATAGCTCTGGGTCAGTGACGTGTTGTGCGCGTGTTTTGTGACAGCCGGCATGAATTCGACGTGTTTTTGTTCAGCAAAGTCATTGGTAACCCAGGGTAAGACGCCCCTCACAGAGGCTGGACAGAGGCCGTTTGTTCCACTCCACTGCCTTTTTGTGTGTATTTATAAGGAGTAGTTGGTACTGAACACCCTGCATACAGTAATGGTTTGTTGGAGCAGTTTTTTTTTTCAATACCATGTTTTAAATTTGCAATGATAAGAGTGTAAGGGTTAGAGCTCACTATGGATTACAGATCATCCTCAGCAACAGGCTGGGTTTTCCAACAGTGAATTACATTGTTTTCAAGGCCCAATATGTTTTTATTTTTCACCTATCTGAATAAACTTTTTAAAAAAATCCCTTATAAGGTTTCAGATTTGTTCATTAAATCAGACACAAAAAAAAAAAAAAAAAAAAAAAAAAAAAAAAGCCATGTTCCTAAAGCCAACTTCAGCATTATTTGGGTGAAGACTTTCTTTGGCAGCTGACCCTCCATTTCTGTTCCAATTCACAGCATGTGAACAATGAGACTTTGTAAAAATGAAATCAATAGCTGTTTCAGTGCTTTATTCTACATCTAAACTATCTACAACAATGCTCAGCTTAAGAATCACAGTTCCAGTTAAAACTTTGATTCATAAAAGCTGTAAAATTGTCCTTGTTTTTTTTTAATCAGGAATGAGTGTTGTAGTGCTGGATTTTAAGTTAAAAGATGACAAATAACTATGCAGAAGCATTTATTTTGTTTAGAAACTTAAATTTCTACCTTTGATTCCAGTATTGGTGGCAGCGTGTTGAAGTAGCTGTTGTTAGTTCTGATTGGTTCTTTTTGTAGACACTTTGGTTGAAGCATTGAATGAATGGACAATTATTCTCTGTGATTTTCGATGCTTGTTTCTTCTTGAATTTAGCATCATTTGGATGGTAAATGTATTTGTGAGTGCAGTATATGGGTTACAACCATTGAAAACTTTCCAAATGTGGCATCCATTAAGGTTAACCCAGGCTTGCCAAGTGGTATAAAAAGCCTACAACAAAGATTAAATCGACAAAATACAAGTTTCTTTACTTTTTTAAATTTAATTACATGCATGAATGCATTTGTTCACTAAGAAATACCGCTATAAATAACTGATGTGTTTTTATTGGTTGTGCTGGGAAGTTCCTCTGCTCTAATGCTTTTTTTATGTAAGTGATGCATTTCAGTCAGTCAGTCAAAGGTCATCGTCTTAATGGGCGTTGTGTGTCAACACCCAAACGCTTCCTCCAACACTTTGAAACAAAAAAAAAGGATTATAGCTGTGAAACCGAGACGTATCAGTGCCGTCGCAGGGCGAGTTTACATTCACAAGCTGAATAACAGCAGTGTTGATTCTTCAACAGGCCAAACAGCCGAGCAGAGGACTTTTACAGGCATAAAATGATGAGTACTCATATTCTTTAGCTATAGTTGCTGCAATTGTAAGCTAGCATCTCGACAGACTATCACCAATTAATGAGAGCCAAATGTTGTAAGTTGGTATTTATTGTAAAGCTTATGTACAAGAAGGGAAGACTACGGTTAGTTGGGTGCTAGCATGACGCCAGATGGAACTAAAAATGTCACAGACACTTTGCTAATGCTAACAACGTCCAAGCTAGCTTACTGTGTAAATTAACATTTAATACAGTTATACAATTATTTATACTCCTGGTAGATTTAGATGTAAACCAATATATTTTTGTCAACAAGTTTCTGCTGACCGAAGATGATATTAAAGTTTTGGAGTGGACAGATTAGGGTGATGCCAAGGAGGCAAACTCAGATTTGCAGCTCATTACCAAAGATAAATTATCGAAATACCAGTAGAAAGATGGGGAAGAACAAGCAGTTCAGCAATGAATTTTATTACTATTTTATATATATATTTAATATATATATATATATATATATTTTAAAAAAACATTGTTTATGGTATAAATCATTTTCCCTCATGCCATTTTTAATAAAATGCAAGTTAAAAATACATTTCAGATTGCTTTATGATATTTGAAGCAACATGTGTCTTTTCTATCAGGACAAACAAAAAACTTAGTTGTTTAATAGAAATAATTTAAACCTACATTTGACAGAGGTATGAATAACTGTTCCTAGCTGAATGTGTTTCAATGATTAAAAAAAAAAAAATCTGGAAGGATTGGCAATACCCGATGACGCACAGATAACTAATTTTCTGAGTTAAAAAAAGGCTCATCTTCAGGATTGTGACAGAATGTCACCATAACAACTTCAATGTCACATTTTTCAAACAGTAATTGTTTTTTTAACTCTCCTGCAGTCTTAGCGCAACACTCAGGAGACGCACATCAAATGTCACAGTCGAACAGCAGTGAAGTAGGGCAGGATGTCCCGTTAGACCGTCAGTTCCCAAAACTACACACATACACACACAAAAACCTAGTAAAAGCTTTTGGGGTCCACATGACCCCATCTAATAAGACCGCAGGAGGGTTAAAGTTCACACATATAACGTAAGTAAACTTTCTGCTACACCAATTTTGGGCGTTTTTGTAAGCCATAATTCAAATTACAAAAAATAAATGCTTGGGATATTTAATTCTGTAGGTAATGACTTTTTGTGAATTTCACTTTCTAAAATGAGTGACAAAAAATACATTTTTTTTTATATTTACATGTACATATAGCAGTGATGTAAACGTAAAGAATATATTAACCTTTAGGACACTAAAGATTTTAACATGCCTACTATATATATATACATCTGTTGCAGCATGGCATAGCAACATGTTAGATGCTTAGAAAGTCCAAACCACAGTGGCCACAGTACGCCATTAAAATCCAAGGTTGTCACTAAAGTTTTCAACATTCTAACAGCTACGCAGCCACCTTTTTCTCCCCTCCAACTGATGTTAAAGTTCATATTTGAAACACCTCACTCTTGTTTCTGAAACAGCATCCGAGCTAACAAATTTCCAAAATGAAAGTTTACAAAAGCAAATCTGAGCCGCAAGTAACACACAAGACGCGAGACGTTGCATTAACAAGGCATGAGCTAGCCATTTATTGTTTAGAGGAAGTTAACATGGTTAACTGTATTCAAAGTCATACAATACACCTCTTAAGCTCTGTGAGAGGCTCCTCCCCATGTCTCAGGGAGAAGAGCTGCGAGGAATATACATACAGTATATTTTATTGGCAAGTAGATATGTTTTAGCAAGTACATTCTCTTCTACTTGGTGTTCATGTACAATATACATGTCAAAAAAATATAGTTTGTTTGGTTCGGGATCCTGCTTTTGTTTTTGTTTTTTTTCTTCCTTTTTTTGTTCAGGATGTTCATGATGAAGGAATTCACATTTAGTTGTTACTCGTTCTTAAGATGGCGCCGGAGCTAGAAGAGCAGCCATTTTATTATACACATATACGTTATGCATAGAAGGCACCTCTATGCATTAAAATTGCTTTCATGATTCATAGAGAAAAGCAATCATCTGGGAAGAAAAAGGGAAAAAAAAAAAAAAAGAAAGAAAAAAGCATCTGAGAACACGAGCACACCACGGAAAAACAAATTTAAAAAAAAACTAAAGAAAGAAAGCAAGTGCTCTAGCAGAGACCAGACGAGAACAGAGTCATCCTCTCAACAAGAAAACTGCATACAGTACACCACACCACAGAGCGTCTCTACCAGAGGATGGACTTCGATCAGAATAATCAAAGAACACTTTGAAGCAGGAGAGATCCGCGCTGGGAGAACTTCATGATTCCTACAGTAAAAGAGAAGCTGGTCGGCCCTGATTCAGTGGTTGTGAAAAAAGTGTCTCCAAAGGCAAAGAGCACAGCGACTTCCTCTTCGTTCCCCACGCCCCCAAACAGCCAAAAGCAAGTGGAGCAACGCTTAAGTTACATGTCTGAGTGAGAGTTAGGACTGCTCTGCGCAAGTGCAGCTGATTGTGGAGTTTGACATTTAGAAAAAGTAAAATAAAATTTAAAAAATCCCTCCAATTTCATGATTCTTAAAAGAAAAATGTATCTGTTTAAAATAAAAAGAAAAAAAAGAAAAAGAGATACTGATTAGTCTCGTCAACCTAACGTATGAAACTAGCCCGAAAATAAGTCCAGCACTTAACTTCCTCTTGAAACCGCTTCTTGTTTTAGCCCCGTTCGAACCCGCAGCCCCTACTTACATCTCATTCAGTCGGTTTGTAGCTGTCAGCTACATTTTAGTACAGCTACCTGATAAAATATATATTAATTGATAAGATACGATTTGAAATCGTTGGTGCAGAAGTATTACAAAGCTTACATGTCTTTTAGATGCATTTTAGTTCAATACCACCCCAAATGTGCCTACAGTGATGTTAGGGTTGCTGCTTAGGAGCCATTTCCTGTTTAAAAATTAAGATGGCGCCACGGTTTCCACCCAGGCTAGAGGACCTAAGAGAGAATGCTGGGATATCATAAACCGCTGACCCTCTTAGGACGTTCTATCAGCATTTCTGCCTGTTTCTGGATACATGTACTAACAAGCTGAGCAGTGGGCTCAGGACACTGCCCTGTGGAACACCGGAATTAACGAGAAGCAACATTTTTCTTCTTTATGTGTCAATATACGTTGGTTAGAAAATCCACAAAATTCTATAAAACACGACTAAATTCTGGATTCAGCAGTTTGAGTAAATTTTGACAACAATGTAAAAGAAAAAAAATGCAATTGTCTAAATGAACGCAAGCCTTGATAAAGTAAATCAGTTCTTTTCACAAAATGTCAAACATTTTCTTTAAACACCAGTTGAAAGGACTTTCCTAAAAAGCTGTATAGATGTGTGTGTATGTATGTGTGTGTGTGTGTGTGTGTGTGTGTGCACGCATAAACCAAGTCAATGACCAATGTTACGCTCTAGAAGCTGAGAGATGTGCGATTGTTTCGTTAAACGGTGACTCTCAAACTTAAGTACATGTGGTGTTCGTAAAAAGGCAATGGTACACAACAGGCATTTGTCTTCAATAGTGGAAAAATAAAAATAAAGAAATGCACTTAAAAAACAAAAAAACAAAATGAGGAATTAAAATTAAGAAAAAAAAACACTGTGGCAGCCATGGACCTGTGACGATGCCAGCAGGTGAAACAGACAACAGATTCCCCTGAAATCTCAGTATGTCAACATACTGTGTGTGGCAGAAATACAGGCCGCCGTGGTGACTCCTCCCCTAAAACCCAGAATGAGACCATTTATAAAAAGCTAATTCAAGACTGAAACTGCTCTGCTGCTCAACAAAAAGCGCAGCATTAAGGATATCCGGCTTCAGCTAAGGAATGGTTAATAAACAGACTGAATTCCACTGAAAGAATATTAAGTCTATGTAAACTAGAAGACAGAAAAAAAAGATCATTTACACTCTAAACAAGTTCAGTTTGAGTGCATTTCAGGTGGTTCAACACCTGAAAAAAAAACAAAAAAAAAAACAACCTAAACCCTCATTTTAGAAGTCACTGGGTTATAAATCTAAATTAATATTCAATCATTTCATTAATTACAAACATTAATGGATGGTAATTTTGCCCTACAATGCAGAAACCATCGTCTTTTCTCCTGTGTCGAAGGCTAACCGGTTCACATAATGGAGCTAAAATAAAAACAACCAATGAAAATAAGAAATCACTTGTGGGTTTGGCACAGGCCTTTTCCAAGAAACTCCTCACATCTTTTTCTAAATACTCTACCTTAACTTTGGTTAATAAAGAAAAAAAAAAAAAAAACATAAAATATACAGAAGATGAGCGAAGGTTAACTGTGTATCCCCCCTGTTGACCCCCAAGGATTGAACTGGAGCTGGGCTTTAAGCAGGTGACGCGTTTGGCTTCTCAAAGGCTCCTCTGATGATCACAGTGGTTTAGAGTTCAACTTGAGGGAAAATGGTCGAGTAGAAAGCGCGACAAGATTATGAGCCCGCCATCTGGTTCTCCCTCAGGTTTTAGTTTGGTTGTTGTATGTCCCATACCCCCCACCCATCCCTCCACCCACCCAACCCCACCTCCTATTGTTCCACATGGTCAAGTCTCAGGCGTCAAGGTGTAGCTGGCGAAAAACTGTCAGATATCAGGATCCTGGAAGGAGAAACATAATTGGGGGAGATAGGGAGGGAGGGGGGAGTTTTCTTAAAAACTGGTTTGAATACAAGATAGAGTATTATAATAAGATCACTTCTTCGAGATGTCATCTGTTGATCTAGTTTCTTCAGATATGTCTGCTGTTTCTTAGTTGGACCCACTGGATTTTGTTGAATTTGCAGGATGGATTTTCTTTTCTTTTCTTTGAACTTTAATGAATAGCTTCATTTTTGCATTAACCAACTAAATGTTTTAACTTTTGTTGAGAACTCAATTTGCAAAAACTAAAGCAGGGAATTTAACCCGTTCATTTCAATGAATTAATTACAGAAATTTTAAACGCATGTACATTTTTTTTCCAACGCAATTAGTCGCATGGTTCGGATTATTTTTTATTTTTTTTAAATAAAAAAAACTTTCGGCCGGAACCTTCGTATTCGCAGATTTCTGTTACGCCCGCAAATCTGACGCACAAGAGTCGAGTTAGGACATTGAAACAGATACGTAGATTCAACTCAAGCTTTTACTTGACACGAAAAAAGCATCAAATATAAATATGCGTGTAATGTATACAGTCCTGTCAAGACAAAATGTTAAACTTGTGATTATCGTATTAAAGCCAACCTTTTAAAATGAATTTAGGACGTCTTAAGGCTTTAATTGTAGATACACTTTGGATTTAGATGTAGATAAACTTTAGGAATATGTGGACACCCTGAATTAATAAATATAATTTTTGAAGTGAACTGACCTCTCTTGAATTAAGAGCTTGCATATAATTTAATTGTCATTATGTTGTAGAAATCAGTTTTCACTTTGACACTGAAGAGATATTTTTGTCTTTTTTTTTGTAAAAAAAAAAAAAAAAAAAAAAAAAGCTAACTTCTGTTGATTATGATTGATTTATGAAGGCAATAAGAACGGCATAACATCCAAGGGGTTGAATAGTTCTTATAAGAACTGCATAATGCAGGGATTTGATATATGCAGTAAGTTACCTGGTACTGATAGAGTCCTGGAATTAAAGGCGAGTCTCATCTGAAGGTCTTCTGCTGTTGCATCAGCCCCACGTTCTCATAAACTCTGGAGCTGTCGTCCCTCATCCTAACCACACCAACACCGTTCAGTCAGAAACAACATCAGCGTTAGAAATATCGGAAATTCGCTCCGCCTTCTCCCACGATTACTCACTCTGTGCAGACGGGAGTCGGACTGGGCGAGCAGAGCGGTAAGGGGCTCTGCTCTCCGCCGGACAGGTCAGACAACGAGTACTTGATGTTGGTGTACTCGCGTCCTTTGATCTTGCTTTTCTGTGGACGGGGAAGAGAGCACACAGATCGTTACAGCAAACAGCCGTGCGGTTGGAGGCGAAGCCGTGATGCGACCTGCTGCACACCAGCTCCTCCTCGATGCGCCTCTGCAGTGTTTCTATGTAGTGCTGCACGGCCATGTAGATGAACCGGTACTGCGCCTCCGTCTGCACCATCCCCGAGCGCTGGGAGCGAACCATCTGGATGGTCTTCGGCACGTCAATGTCACAGTCCACCCCTGCCGTGGGACGGAGACACTTTCAGACGACGGAGTCCCGCACAAATCAGGTTTACAGGTTTTGGATCTTTGTATGATGAAATGAACCAGACAACTTCTTTTTCGTTTTTAATACAAGCCTCTTGAAATATGTTTTCCCAACTATACTTTGTTTTTGGGTTCTTTTACTGTATTTATTAATGTATGAATGTTTGTATTTTTTTTTGTTTGTTTTATGGATGGAAATTGTCAATTTGCTAAATCTGATATATTTACAAAAACACTGTAAGTTCATTTTATTAATTACCAATACATGAAGTTTGTTCCTCCCAGTCTGCTTCATACTGAGGCCTGCTCTAAGCGGCTCTGCCTAGACTTTACCTCGCGTTGCAGGAACTACACTTCACACTTTGAGCTACAGATTACAGTGTTTATTGGGCCATTAAGCGTATGCTGCGTTTGTGAGTTTAAAAGCACAGTCCTTACCCTTTAATTTCAAAGTAAACCACAGAAAATTCTGTGGGCTGAAAAGACGTGCCGCTTCGCCTGCACCCTGCTGCAAAACACTAGAGGGGGGATCTACCTCAAAATGTTGGGTTACAGCTAAAAAAAAAAAAAAGTGGCAACGAGCTCCACTGGATTCAGCCTTAGTTTGTCACAAGACTCGGTGGGGGGAGGGTTCAACATTTTGTTCACTACTGTGTTTATTTGATTTAAAGCAGCATTCAGCTTCTATATGCTCCACAAATCTGGAACAAATGTTCACAAAACTGCAAGACACTGAGATCCTTTAAACTAAGGCTATTTGTTTAGAGATGCCTTTGATTAGTAATAAATAGAAAATTGATCAACATATTTTGTGTATTGGCTTAATGATTTTGATGATGACATTTGACAAAATGTCATGTTTACTGCTTGTTTCACAGTTGGTGACTTTACCATGTTTTCATAATGTAAAGCACTTTGAACTGGCTTGTTGCTGAAATGTCCTATACAAATAAACTTGACTTAAAATACTAGAACATGTCATTTTTCTCCTTTTGTCAGAATTAACTGCTTTATAAACATTACACAAAATAATATAATTAAATGGTAACACTTTTTAATCATTTTTGTATCCTTATAAAAGAAGTTCTCACCTTTTTCTCTGATCACATCGATCAGGATGTCGATCACTATAAATGTCCCTGTCCGTCCGATCCCTGCACTAATGGATAGGTGGGAAAACCAAAGTCTGAGTTAAAGTTGCTTCTGTATGAAAGCTGCAGTATGTAAATTATACAAAAATATGCGACAATGATGCAGATAATCTGTGAAAAGACCAATCTCATCCACCTCCTCTATAATGCTGTCTGAAGAAATGCAACGCAAAAACAACCAATCAGAGCCAGGAGGCGGGTCTTAGCGCTGTAAATCATTCTCATCCATTTGTTGCTCAATATGTTAATGGACAGAAACAACTCACTGATAAATAAAAAACGTTTATCCACCATCATTGGTGGCTATGCTAACTAGCCCAGCATTCATAGCAGGCTATGCTAGTGCTAAGACCTGCCTCCTGGCTCTGATTGGTTATTTCTAAGAGCACTGGGAGAAGGTTGACAGTTTCAAGAAATATGTAAAAATACTTTTATAAATGTTACATACTGCAGCTTTAAGTCAGATATATATATATATATTTTAGTGTAGATCTGTGAGTACCTGCAGTGTACTGTTATGGGTCCAGCATCCAAAATGCTCTCCTGTTTCAGGTTGACTTCCTCCAAGAAGTCCAGCACGCCGCCCGGGTCAGCGGGGACGCCGTGGTCCGGCCAGGTTCTGAAGTGGTACTGCCACACTGTGCGTTCTGTGTTACCCTGAAGCCAGTTTGGGATTGCAAGTATAACATTTTCCAATCAGAAATGTGATGCATCCATTGTCTGAAACTTTTAAATTCCCAAATCCTCATGGTGCTGCTCCGACAAACCTTCTTGACGGGTAGATGGGCAACTCACCTGACCAACTTCGGACAGCTTCAGTTCTCTGAGGATGAAGTCGTGAGCTTTCGTCTCCTTGACATTGCGGACGCGCATTGCGCCGTACTCCTTCAGAGCCGACATCTCGGGCCAGTACTTTACACACTTGCTCTGTGGAGATAATTCCATCATTTTAAAGTCTGATTCTAATCTGTCCAGTTGGATTTAAAGGGCCGCTGCTAAAAGACAGATGAAAAACAACCGGCTAACACAGCAAACAAATCTAATTCCAGGAATCCTTACCTTCCCTCGTTCCACCTCTTTGGTGGTCATCACGATGACCCGAGAGTTCTCCTGAAACACCATCCTCCAGAAGTCACTGATGGTGTTCTGCAAACAACCCTGAGTGGCAATGTAGCTCTTCTTCGGCTTGGCATTGTTGCACTTAGAGTCTGCCTCAGGCTGCAAGCACACATTCAGGCCAAGAAACACAAATCAACTGGCAAGGAAAGAAACTGATTCTCTGGAATAAAAAGGTTTTTGATGTAATATTCTAAGCATTAAGCGGCAGCATTATGCGTTTCTCATGCACATAGTTCCATTTTATAGCACCGTCAAGTAACTATGTTAAATCAGCTGTTATTTGTAATGAAACGTCTTGAAATTGGGCCTCTGTCTCTTTAAAAACTCCTGCTCTTTCTGAAACTCCGCATTCAGGAAGTGATCACAACATGGGCTGCTCTGTGAGGCGGAAGCTCTGAAGCTTGGAAACTGCAGCTCTGAGGAGGCGATGCGCCTTTGGTTCCCCCAAGAGTTTTGTACAGCTGAATGGTTGCCAGGGGAGACTAAAGGATTTCTCAAACATGCATGAAAGAAGCAAGGCAACACCTCATGTATGTTTTTGATGGGGGGGAACATTATAACATGATGTAAAGCTCAAAAAAGTCAATTTTACATAATACTGTCCCTTTAAACTTCATGGGGGTTTTTTTTAGCTGAACTGAGAAAGTCATTATAATTCACAGCAATAAAGGCTCGTCTATGTGAGTTACTAAGCTTTCCAACAATATACTAAATAACTTCTGGTGTTACAAACAAATTATATCTGTATTTGTTTGGGCCCTGAAGGAGGTGATGGGGACAGGAAAGTCTACCATGATGATGTTGGCGTTGATGTAGTCGGAGCCGGCCTCGCTCGGGTCGCCATCGTTCAGCACGACACGTGAGTGGTCGACTGTCAAACAGAAAAAAAATAAGCCACTTGGTACAAAAGCCGACTCGAGTTGTTTTATATATAAAGAGCCGTGTGCGATACTCACAAGGCAAAATGTTCTTGTATCTGTTCTTGTTTTTGTTTTCTGGTCGCTGACCCTCTTTGCGGCTGTAGAGCAGCTTGCACTCCTGTTGCTGCAGAGTCTGAACGAGAGAAAAGAAAAGAGACAAAATGGTGTCACTGTGGGGGTTTTTGTTTGGTTTTTTTTAACAGGCCCTGAGATGAACTGATGAGGGTTTGGAGGCCTTTCAAAACTACTTGCAGTGCTTGTTTGTTTTTATTTATTTATTTGTCCATCAATTACTGTTGACTAAAACAACATTTCATATCATTTGGTTTGGGTCTAGAAAAAGAAAGATGAATTCTGCAGAAGAAAAGGCACAAATTTCCCCAAACCTAGCATGGATTTGAGTAAGTATCTGTTGTGGATGGTGAACACTGAAGTGTGCACCAACATCAGATTTTTATGAAAATCTTACACTACTTTCATATTGCTCCAGCCGTGTGGGTAGAAGACTTTATGTTAGTCTTTTTGCATAAAAAAGATGTTTAAGGTTCACAGAAAATTTGAATGAGTTTTAAAAAAATACAATTACTTTTTTCACTTCTGTTAAATAAACACCAGGATTATTGATTAGATCATTGCGATAAATAATAATATGATGGTTTTGAGACCATTTCCAGGTATTATATCGATAAAATATTAAATCATCAGAATGGAAATTGAATTGAGCTCATTTTGATTTATCATGCCGACTGCGACAGGTTTAGTGGCAACAAAATACTAAAACTTTTGTACTTTATTATCAAATATTTGCTAGGAAGATTTGTGTCAAACCAATGATTTTGTTATTGTCTGCTGCATTGGAAAATAACTGCCCATGACTCTCATGCACATCTATAAACATACATTTAATATCAGAGTAGAAAAAGATGAAATGTATTTGTTGTGTAAACAGTAAGATTTTTTTTACCTCAAATTCTTCCCAGAAGCCTTGCTTGACCTTGTCCGTGGCCTCTGCCAGCTTGCTCAGCTCCCGAACTCGACTTTCGATCTCGGCTGCGTTAATGCGGGTAGTGTTCAGCGGCTGCAGAGGGAAGGACGGGTTAGCTTTCTACTGAGCAGAAATTGTCCTACTGAACTGAAAACAGAGCAGACCTGCTTCAGCTGGAGGACGGTGCCAAGAGTTTCCACCATGGGGTTTTTCTTGTAGTGCTCTACAAGGTCTGTGAGGGAGTCGAACTTCTCTCCTCCCCCCACGTCGTACTTCAGGTCACCCTGAGGAAGAACGCACGTGTTAAGTTTGTGCTGGTAAATGTGACCTTTTTAGAAATACGACTTGAACGTATCGTAACGTCATACCGGAAGCTGGACATAAAAGAGTTGACCTCTCTCACCTGGCAGCGGATCATGACGTGAGTGACCTTGGGTTTGCCGTCGTTGGTGTCCGTTTTGTCGTCTCCGGTGCGGACCGACAGAACAAAGTCCCCGGGGTGGCTCTGGCTCTCCCTCACCAGGAAGCTGCCGTTCTTGCCTTTCTCCGTCAGCAGCTTCTCCGCGTCGCGGCCTGACAGATGTCCGTGAAACCATCTGGGTGAAGAAGAGGAAGAAAAAAAAAATAAACCTTGTAATAAATCAAGAGAGTAGCACACAAACTAAAACATGTTGCAATCCAAAAGAATCAAAGTATCGTGGTAAAACCTTTGTTAAAATAACAAAACTACATCACATCCTCAAGTATATATCCTTACACTCAAATCGAGCTTTTAATGCCATTTTATAGCACAATCAAGTAACTAAGTTTAGTTCAGCTGTTATAAAAATGCTATATTTATATAAGAATTAAATTTTCTGTGACAATACACTTTCAAAATAACTGAAAATAAAACTGGACTGAAATATTTCTGTAGATTTCCTTTGAGGTGGCATGCATTAAGTGAAGCCGAATTTAAATATCATAAGCCTGTAATCTGTTGTGTGTCTTCCTTGGATTTCCATGGCATAAGGTGACATGTTGCTTTTGTTCCATGATGCTAGCAAAGCCAGGCAGCCATGGGTGTTTTTGACATGTCAAAAACTTCTCCTCCTTCAGCACTGTGGCTCTCACACGCCAAGCCCACCACACCATTACCTCACCTCAAGATCCCAGTTATCCAAACCTGAAAGTGAAACTGATGCCATGACCTACATTCTGATTATTCTGCCAATAAGTAACTTTACCCTTGACAGCTACTGCAGTGAAACTTTATTCACAGGTGGTCATTTCAAGAAAGTAAGCACAGTGGAAAAATAAATAAATAAATAAATGTTCTGTGGAATATATTGAATGCCACAACCTTGATCCCAATACACACATATTGTTTAAACCACAAATACATCGAAATAAATATACATTAATATCAAAGATGTAATGGGACTTAATTTTCTACAAAACCCACTTCGCTTCCCCTGATTCAGACCAGTGTATTCATTGAGTTTCAATACATCACAGTATGGGTAACAGTTGTAACAGCAGCATTAGGATCATTTTTTTGTCTGATGTTCCAAGTTGAAAATTTTGACTGGGAAAGTTGGAACTTGCCAAGGAAACCTGACTTTTGTATCCAATATGGCCGCCATGTTTATACCATGTAGATAAAGTTGCTTCTATCTCATTAAACTAGTGGTACGTATAGATCTGGAAAATATCACGAATCTTTTGTGTTTACATGCATTAAATGAAGAGAAATATGTTATAAACTTGGATTGCTAACAATATAAGTTTAAACCAAACCCAAATACCACTGGTTTCTGACTTTATAAGAAAAATGTAACAGTATTTATCTCCAAACTAAACTCCCATCACTTAATTTAATCTGGAAACTGTAAGAATTTGAACATGACGTAACAAAACACCTTTATGTGTACACATGAAAAGATATAGTCACGTGACATTACCGCATCATCATCGGAGCTCAATGATCTGGATGTCTGACAGCATCCTTCGCTCACCTCTCTGATGTGGGGTCAGCACAGTTGAGCGGATACTTGAGCTCGATAACGTCTCCGTTTTTCTCCTTCAGTTGCCCATGATGCTCCATGTAATACTGCACCAGCTCAGCTAGCGTGGCAAACTTCTCCCCGCCGTACAGGTCGTAGTAGTCTCCTGTGTTTTGGATCTTAATGTGGGTGACGGCTCCATTTCGCCTAAACAGAGGGAAAAAAATGTTCAGGAAATGTCAGCTTGCAATTAAATCAAAACAAAGAGCAGAGTTTACAGCCAAACTGTTAGCTCTGAGAGCAAATTTTATTCAAAAAAGACTAAAGTCAACAACTATGTGGTAAAAATGCCTGAAACAAAAAATAAAAATAAAAATAAAAATACTAATTCTTTAGAAGTAAATTTGCCTCATGTTTTCAGTCTTGTAGATGTACAGTAAACAAGATAAGATAAAAAAAACTGGGTTATATTTTTTAAAACAAGAGAAACAAGCTTTGAGTGTGTCTGTGGAGATAAATTAGGGATGCATCAATAAATTGACCTTAATTTCCTTCACTTTGGGTGTTTTCACAGCTGATAGCGGTTCAGTTGGAGACCAAAACTGTGACGTGTCACAACTTCAGATGCTGTGGTTCTTTTTCACACTGAACTGTAACAAACCAACCAAAACCTTTAAAAGAAATTTAAATGTTCATCTCCTAGCCTATGGGGGTGCTGTACCAAGAACCACTGAAGGAAACTACACAAAAACCTCTGAAGAAGACATTGAGCGCAACTTCCTTCTTCACAAAATGTAAACAAAAATGGAGTGGCGTCAGATTTTAGTGGTTGAAGGATTGGCCTTTTCTCTTTGGTAGAAGAAAATGAGCCAATTCTCCTGCTGGCGTTAGACTTTGTTTTGGTTGAACTGGACTTTATAGGCGACAGAACAAGAGTTCTGCGGATTAAAGAGGGCTGGAGTCGATAGAGTTAGCTCCACTTAAAAAAAAACGGAATCAGCAGTTTAGGATTTTTAAATATCAGTAATGGGCCAGAAAACTGCAATTGGTGCACCCCAACTATAAACTAATGTTTTATTATTTAATCCAGGAGCCCCTTATACCAACTGCACATATTGAAAGTGCAGTTAAAGAAGCTGTCAGATGAATGGTGAGCGTTTTGTAACCAACAAAAAAAAAAGAAAAAAAAAAGCATATCTCTTCTTCCTGATTCAACCCAACAGATTAAATAAACTTAGTCATTGCAGGCGACCACCGCTCTCTGAGAAAATAGAAAAAGAGAACTTGTGGCAGGTCAGAGGCTCACCAACATGTAACTGTCACCAGCTTACTGGTGGCTGTGGGAGTTAAGAGACGAGACTTGCTGGTCTGAACCAGCAGCGACTGGTTCTCCCCTGTGAGAACGCCCCGTGTCCACGAGGCGAGCGGGACTTGTTTTGTCTCCACAGGAAGTAAATACAGAGAAAGATGAGAGAGCGTACAGCTGAAATACAAGCCTGCGACTAAAATAACATCGTCTCTTGTCAGCTGCACTGACTTAATGATACTTCATCTGAAAAATGTACGCCCTGACAGACCAGAGATAAAACCACGTTTCATATTAAAAAAAAAAAAAAAAAAAGAATGGTGCTTTTTTTCCTGGCAATCATTCACTCAGTTTAATATAAATATCCTAGAATGATTCTACTGTCAATTTAGTTCTCTAGGGAGAGGCACACTAACATGCTTTAAATCCACATTTCCAGAAAACACTGAGCTTTCATTCCAAGTCATGTTTGTGTCTGGCTTATAAATGAAAGTCTAATATTTGCTCTCCTTTTAGGCCTGGATTGCTCTTTACGAGCTCCTGGTGGACCATCTGCTGCATGCTGCCCGGCTAGCAGCTAACTGCCTCTCTGTTAGGTTAGTTTAGAGAGGCAGATGCAAAGTGGGGGATCTCTGGTAAAGCTAGTATTGGGTGGCATTGATTAAAAATAAAATATCCAATTATTTCATACCAGATTCAATATTACTCTCTTTTTTCTATTTTTTTTTTACAAATGAAAGAAAATATTTTCTGCCATTTATTAATCATCCCTCCTGTGAGCTGTACATCAGAGCATTAAGGCCAAACTGCAAGGATTTTTGCTTTACTACTAGAATATAGTCTGGATATTAGCAAGATAAAGACGCAATATTGCAAGAAAAACGTCTTAAAATTACAAGAAAAAAAATGTTGCTTTAACGAGAAAAAAAAAAGTTTCCATAGAGTTATCAGGAATTTATTTGACCAGCTCAGTTTGTGTGGTTATTTCTTCGAAATAGACTTGGTCGTTTTCCCGATAGTTTCAAAGTACTGCTGCTGATAATTATGTTAATATATTAAAAGACGAAGGATTTATATTTAGTATTTTCTGTAAAACATATACTAAGTATATGTTTTACAGAACATATACTTAGCATTTTGTGAAGTAAAACTTCACAAAATGCTCAACATTCCTCATCTGTTATTTTTTTGTTTTGGAGTTTGTGTAAATTACGACTTTATTCTGGTAATATTATGACTTCATTCTCGTATTTTTTATTTTTTTTTTAAATCCTAGTCTGACCCTAATATTTTATAACAGAATTCACTTAATTTTAAAGACCTAATAAGTAGAAGATTTATTAAAACACACTTGTCAACTGGGAGCGCTGACATCCCTCTGACCTATGGAAACCTAGGAAGCGGATTTGTGAAAGAAAAAAAAAACAGATTGTCCAAAAAAAAATCATTAAAAAAAGAACAAACAAAAAAACAACAACAAATCAATTTATTGCCCAGCCCTACGTAAAGCACCTGTCTGCAAAATATTAAGTTTCTAAATTGCATATCCAATACTTTCAAATCCCGAGTTTCTATTTATTGATGCCACCGTTTTCAGAAAATTACATTTTAGGTGACGTAAAGTCGTGTATTCCAAGGCTCCGACAGCATTTCCTGCAAAGATTGCGATTAAAATGTGTAGTATGTTCCCTTTTCATTCCGGACAAATCCAAGAAGAAGCTTGCCAATTTGCAATTTATTGCTTTGGATATCCCATCTGAATTCCAACTGTGTCCTGAGCCTCGCGGCTTACCGTACTGAGAGGGTGAAGTCTCCTGGATTGCTTTTGCTGGGTCTGGCTAAAAAGCTCCCGTCCACTCCTCGGGTCAGCAGGAGGTTCTCCGCCTCCACGCCTGAGATGTTGGGGTGAAACCACCTAGAACATGGAGGAATGAGGATAAACCATAAGTGGATTCAATTTTAAATGGGGAACTAAGTTTGAAAAATATGAAGCATCACTCCCATAACTACCCATTTAAAAAAAAATAAAATAAATAAAACACTCATCTTCCAGAACGCAAACGCATGAAATGAACTATCAATATAGTTCTGGCAGTAACTTAGGGTGGAATTTTTTTTCATAATATTGTGTAGCACTATTGAGATAACAATAAAATCCTAAGAAATTGTTTTGTTTTCTAGTTAATTGCATAGCTGTGACTCCATAGCGCCACAAACACACACGCACGCACGCGCACACACACAAAAACATTATCATTTAAAAACAGGCTTCTTCAGGACACCACTTACTTAAAAAATAGTGTCAGAAATGATATTCCGCAGTAAAATGTTCTAGATGACAACCAGTTGCTGGCTGCTAATCCTCCTCATTTGCTTTTGCTGCTCTGCATTATCATAGGCCGGCAGAGATGGATGCAAATTAATAAATAAATTACAAACATATTTCAACAGATGTGCAAATAGAACTTTATTAAGAGTAGCTTTCTTTAATTGCAAAATATAAACTTCTAGTTTTTCTTACTTTTCAGGGTGAAACTGATTTTATTTATTAGGCTATTATTATTATTATTATTATTATTATTGGGGCCTGCCATAGCATTACATAAGGAAGGGCAGTGACTGCCTTCCATGTAATTCATGGAAGGCATCTATTGTTCTACACCTAATAGAATGTCTCTTTATTGGGGCCTACCCATAGCAATACATAGGAAGGACAGTGACTGACTTTCAAAGGAAGTCAGTCACTGCCTCTCATGCAATGCATGGAAGGCATTGCATGGCAGTGCCTTCCATGTATTGCAAGGCAGTGCATTAACATTAGCACAAACATTAGCATTTCACTCCGCCCACTAATGCACTGCCTTGCAAAGCAATGAGATGTTGCTTTGCAAGGCAGTGCATTAGCATTTTCCCTAAAAAAAGCTTTTACCTATTTTTCTTACTTATTAGCCATGTTTACTATACTGAATGGAATAAGTCAATGACAGACAACATGCTAGTGATGCCCCACATGCTACTGACAGCATTCACACCAACATTAGCACTTTAGATAATTTTAGCTTATGCATTAATTTGAATATACTGAATGGTGCAAGTCCATGTTAGTTAACATTCTTGTGACTCTCCACATTCTATTTTGTAATTGTTAGCTAAACGTAGCATTGACGCTAATTTTCAGCATCAGAACGCTGGGCACACTTTGGCAGGCCCCGTTTAAATTTATTCAGAAATGTTCACGTTATTATTATTGCTGAACACAACAAGGTTTTCGAAATGTTAGCCAGAGAAACATTTACCAGCATTTTCCGTTAATCCATTCAGACCAAATATAAACGTATGCTGAGCAGAGATGATATTTTGCATGTGATGCTGACTCGGTATTTTTCCCAGAACAGACTCAGTTTCTGTCATGTCTACCAGCGGACCTTCATTGAGCAGAGGTCTGCGACTCCAGTCAAACCCAACAGGGACCAACTTATTCTGTTAAACACATAACCTAGAGGAAGTCATATTTTTAGTCCTCTGCCACAACCTTTCACGCTTATTCAAGTTTCACACATATTAATTATTCTATCACTGAAAGGACTCGAAGACATTTCATTCAGCAAATGTCTTTTTGATGCATATTATGTATGCAGATGCAACGGCTACCCTTAAAAACGTGCCCACTCATAGACTCATTGGTATTTATTTAGTATCTTGAACTTTTATGAATATGAATTGAAGAAAGAGAAATACAAGCCGTAAACCTTCAAAATAGTTACATGCAAATTAACTTATTTGAAAGAGATTAAAATAAACTTTCGAAGACAGCTACAACTCGTTAAAAAATTTTCACCATCCCTTCCAAAACCTTTTAAATGCTTGCAAAAACAAACAAACAAAAAAAAAACATTAGCAACATTAGCTTGATGCTAATAATGTAAAATCTTACTTTGATGTGATATGATCGGATTCCTCAGTTTTGAAACTTTATTTCTGACGATTAATTAAATATGTTCAGTGTAAGTGCAATATCTAAGAGTTTCGGACTTTATTTTATTTGTATGTTTATTTTTAATAAATACCAGAGTTTCAGTGATGTGATACCTGATATAATTATACACTACATACAGATTGAATAAAAAGCTCATCTTAATAGCCAATATATGTTTCCCCCCCCCTTCCCCCACACGGATAAATGATACATAGGGAAACGTGTGAATGTGAAAAGAGTTGCTGAAAACAGAGTAAAAAGTATTGTTTACTGAACATGTTCAGAGTGGGCTTTTCAAGTGACCGTTAGCGCAGCCCCCGGCAACCTAACCAAGCTAACTGTTTCACTCTCTTTGCTTTTCTTCCAGAACCTTCATTACCCCCAACAAACCGAACCCCAAACAGCTGAGCGCTGTTAAACTTAGCTGGCTCAGCTAACATTGTGACCAGACATTGTTTTCCAGACAGCAAAATCCCCCCTACACCCCCCTTACCTCCGAGATGTCATTTTTTTTCCGTTCCTTACTTCCTCGCTGGCACTTAGCGGTAGCGTCAACAAGATGACGAACGTTTGCGACCGTTTCCGCTTCAGCTAGTCAATAAAGTGCTTCATCGGACAACACCCCATCAGACCGGGCACTGAAAACTGGCTAGACATCCACATAAAATGACAGTAGCGTCCGCTGCAAAAAGTCTCTAGGCCTCGGCCCTGAAGACTTCACAGCCAGTCGGCTGTTGGACGTCACCAAACATGCGACGCCACAAAGGCTGCTCGGATTTTGTTACCGTGAGTGTCCGTTTTCTGAGAACCTTGATATAAAGTTAGCTTTTGTACAGTCTCCGCCCGAGCCCCCTAATCGGCAAACGGTGTGACTAAAATGAAAGGCCCCAATAACCCTTACGTTGCGCATGCCCACTAAAATCCTTTTTTATGTTATTTAGCTGCGAGAGAGACGGCTCATCAGAAAAAAAGAGTTAACTCCGGAGTGTGTCAGATCCAAGCAAACTATAATTGTCTTTAGGAGTTTTAAAGAAGCAGTTTTCCGCTGAATCTTGGACTCAAGCTTTTGCTTGTTTATATATTTTTGTTTGAGTATATTTCAATAAGGATAGTTGAAACCAGATATTACACTAAATCCGAATAAACCTTTCCCGTTTTTGGCACTTCACCAAGTGTATGATATTATGAGGGTAGAGGATTATGTGAAAATAAAAAAAGATTCTATTCTATTCTTCAGAAGTTTATTTATAGCACGTTTTCAGCAACAAGGCAGTTCAAAATGCTTTACATGATTAGAAGAAAAACAAAAATAAGCACAGCAAAAGAAAAACTACACTATAAAATGTTTCAGTTGATCTTAATCTGAGGTAACACGTGAGTTTTCACTCTTGATTTAAATAAGATTAGTGAAGTATAAAACTGAATTTTGGTTCCTCATGACATTGTAAAAACACAAAAAGACAGTCATAGATTTAAAGGCACTTGAGATTAAATGCTAAAAACAAGCTGAGAAACAGGTAATACATTGCATTTTGATAATAAAGTGACAAGTATGTTGTTTGTGTAGCCACCTGAAATTAAAAGTGCTGTGAAAAATTATCTGACCCCTATTCTTTGGTCCTGCTTAAATATTTCAGACGATCAAGGAAATGTCAATATCTAAGATAACCTGAGTAAATGCAACATGTGATATCCAATTTAATAATTACTTTAATGAAAACAGTCCAAATTATCCTGCTCATATGTGATAAAATAATTGTCTTGTAAGATCAAACTAACCTGACAAATGAAGCAAAAGGCAACAAAAACACTTAAATAGAAGTCAGAATTTTTAAAGTCATTTGAGTTATGATTATTATTTTCACTTTTAAGGGTTAACTTGAATAACAAAACACAACAATATGACAAAGACTGTTCATCAAATCAACCAACATTGTGTTATTTAGGTTCTGCGTACTAACTTGCTTTTTAATCATGACTTCCATTAGAAAACAGTGAATTTATTCAAGACTTTCATCGGAATTCTTTCGATTGTGATTTGGAAATTAATTCTCATATAAGTCGTAAAGTGTCTCATCCTGAGGCGCTGCCGTAAAGATTGGCCCTTACAGCTTGCCGTTTAATAAACCGTACGTGGCAGTCAGAGAGCGGAACACGGCTGTAGAGTGGAGCGCCTTCCCTGTTCCAACTGTCCGCTCCTGGAAACACGGCAGTTTTCCTGTCTGTTCTGTAAAACAAAAAGAAAAAAAGGGAGACACTCCTTATAGCGTTGGTGTTTTCAGCACATCGTTTCAATTATGTTTACCGTCTCAGAACTTGTTGTCTTGCTGGCCGTTCTGTGTGCTACCGCGTCCGGCTACTTTGTTAGCATAGATGCTCATGCTGAAGAGTGCTTCTACGAGCGGGTCAACTCCGGCACGAAGATGGGCCTCATGTTCGAGGTGGCCGAGGGAGGCTTCCTGGACATCGACGTAGAGGTAATATGCTTCTTCAAGTGCGTCCAACTATCATACCCGTGTATTGTGTACGACTTGGAGCTATTTCTACTCAAATTCTGAACTGGATCGACAGGCCCTGTGCTAACGTTAGCTGCTAGCGATTAGCTGTCTCTCTGTGAAACGTCACCTGAAGCTAAGTACCTATGGTCCGGATTTATTTATGGCATTTTAGTCAATTGCAAGGAATTAACATTTATCTCGTTGTATATATCACAAAGTCGCCATTGTGGTTAAGACATTGCAAGGGTGATGCAGTGTTGATAAATTGGATGCAGCTTTAGCATTATATCTGGGTAGGCTACTATATCAGACAGCATTTAGGAGTATATTTTGAATTGTAAGTTTAAAATAGAGTTCAGCTTTGCTTCCCACAAGTGTTCTGGAGTTCTGCTTCTAACTCAAATAGCCAAACACATATATATATAATTTAACCCCCTGGCAGCTGCCATATGCCGACCTCTCAATGATTTGGTAAAAATCGTGTCAGGGTTGCCAGATTTCGCAGAAGCAAACAGAAAGGTCTTCAAAATCACACATGAAAGGAACGACACCTCTGGAAAAATAACAATTTATGTCGTATTTCATCAGAAATAAACGCTTTATAATAAATTTTGCTTAGTAACCTGACCTGGCAGCTGACCCACCCATTGGGTTCACCTGCTTGTTCCTGGTCTGGGTCAGTCGTACTTTCTTTATCCAGCCGTTCACTTTTACATAAGAAGGAATTTGATAATGTTAGCTTTTATACATTCATTAAATTGTGATGGTTTTCTTTTTGTTTGAGCAAATGCATAACCATGTGCTAAATAAATAAACAAAAAAAATGAAGCATGCAGACTAATGGATTCCACAAAATCGATACACAGCTATGCTGAGCTCCAAGATAAATGGATTTTAGAGTATACTTTTGAAATCTTGCCTCTGTGCTGGAAAAACAGGGTTGTGTTTCTGGTGTTTTTTATTTGTGGCTTTTATTGAAGGGAGAAAAATATATTACAAATGTGACATTTTTAACTCCTGTTTTTGCATTTTGCACAGCCAGCGTTACCGGACTGGCAGGCTCTATGTTTTTCCCTGTGGAGTGAAGATCTCTACTTAAAGTCTAAAGTTTGAGATTTCCTAAAAGAGGCCACCATGTCCAACTTCCTTTGACATTAAAATGTCAAAGGGAAAAACAGAGTAACCTTCCTTTACTCCATTTAGCCATTTTCGGCTAAAAAATGTAACTCCCTCTCACAACGTGAATGACTTCACCCCTCAACGTGTCTTGATGAAGTTTCACAAAAAAATTTCATCTCGGAACTTCCTGTGTGACTTTTTCATTCTGTGTTTAAGTGTATAGTTAAGAGACTTTTAATGGCGCAGTCAGAGACAGATTAGATTTCATTTTGTTTTTTTTGTTTTTTTTAACTCTCCAGTTTCTGATCAAGGGCTGTTTAACTGAAAATAATCTGATTCTGGTCAGCGGGCAGTTTCTCTGTTTCTCTATTGTTTTGTCCATCAAAACTGAACCATATCAAGATAGACTTGATGATGGTGAAGATTCACAAAGTATATTGATTACCAATCTGTACAGTGCATGATTGAAAAATTAAAGGTAGTCTATTTTCCAATAATGTGTGCTTCATAGAAGTAGCTCTGAATGTACAAAAACCAGACTGACAGTAATGTCATTTTATCAGTGTCTTCTAGCAATTTGAAACTGGAACGTTGGTGTTTTTGTCATTGAATGAATATATTATACAAATTAGGGTTGGACTATGTGACTGAAAATCGTATCATGAGATCAGTGTTTTGTCTATAGTGTTTTGTGTGTTTTTGTTTGTTTTAAATATCTGAAGTTTTCACTATACACAGTTTTATTTTTAAGCCGTTAGGCACTGTGAGGAAACCTTAAACTGCTGCGGCGCAAGTTACTCAACAGGTTGTTGCTAGGTAATGAAAGAGCGAGTCAGCTGAAAGGTTGAGTGGCTAAAGACTTTACTCTGCCTACATCCCCCAGGATGCTGTGCGGTTCTGGATTGGTGTTCCGTGAACAATCTATAAATTGAATATTAATCTTTCTGTGAGATGTATTATTGCTGATGTCACCTGTGTATTGCGATATATGTATTATTGATTTATTGTGCAGCCCTAATACAACAATAAATTTGGTTAAAAATAGCTGAGTTTGTTGTGGAGGAATTTTTGAATAAAAATATTAACAGTTTGATGATAAAATGGTTCAATCAATTTGGAGGGTGTTTAGAGACAATTCAGTTCACCGTGAACTGTTTCCCTCTTGCAAAGTGATCTTGTATTTTAGAAGCTTCAAAGTGAGATTTAACTCATGGACTCCTCTACTCATTTAAAATGAGTAGCGGATCAATATGATTGTATATAATGAGTCATGATTTGAGTTCCTCCCACTGATAAAGTGATCAATTTCTTACTCATTTCCATTAGTCATAATTTATTAACCAGAGTTGCATCTATGCTGATAGGTCTCTATTTATAAGATGTTAAAACTTGGAATAAATTGCTATTAAAATATTCTAAATGGCTGTAAGGGTAACTCCTGCGTTACTCACTGCATGATACCAGAGTGCAGTATTCATGTTGACTGGAGCATGATAATTGTTGGCTAATATATGTCAACTATTGGGAACTTGCATTTTATGTTAACGTAATGTTGGACAGTCCATTGGCAGCAGATGCTCTCATCAGATCTAGATGACATTGAAGAAATATAGACACCGTCATTGTATTATCGCAAGAGTGAGAGACCACAGGCTGCTGAGTAAAGCTCACAAGTAGTTCTCTCTCCTCACTAAAGATTTGGATCACCAGAAATCCAAACAATGGCATTTTTGCCTAAGACGTAGCAGCGATGGATACATGGGTAAAATTTTCACTACTTCACTTTTTTCCCCCTGTCATTTTCTTTTAAACCTTCCACAAAATTTAAACATTACTGAAAATCAGTTTTGAGATTGTAGGTGAGTGGGCCTTTATTTGAGAGTGTTATTGTGCTTTTGTGGATGTATAACTGCGATAGACTGGTGACCTGTCCAGGGTGACCCCGCCTCTCGCCCGGAACAATAGCTGGAGATGGGCACCAGCAACCCTCCCGACACCACTAAGGGACAAGGGTGTAAAGAAAATGGATAGATGGATGGATGGATGGATGGATGGATGGATGTACAATGGCAATAAAAATTGTCGAAAAAGAATTTACTATATATCTGTTTCATAAGCCTGATGGACCATCAAGATGGGTTAACAAGTCTCTAGTTAGTGAAACGGTTGGAAGCACAATGGCAACATAGAATGGTCAGTATGCAGATAAGTAGGGAGACTGAGGTCAGGTGTTTTTATTTTACACAATTTGAGTTTTTGGTCTTTTTTGTTTAACTCGAACACAGTAGTGCCCCCTACCACCAGGCTTAGCAAGTTTTGTAGGTGTGAAACTGCACTCTTTCAATACTTTTTACCCAGATATCGTTCTCTTTTCAGATAACAGGGCCTGATGGTAAACAGATTTACAAAGGGGACAGAGAGTCCAGTGGGAAATACTCCGTTGCTGCACACATGGACGGAACCTACAAGTTCTGCTTCAGCAACAAGATGTCCACCATGACACCCAAGATCGTCATGTTCACCATCGACATCGGAGAAGCGCCGAAAGGCCAGGACATGGAGACGGAAGGTAGTCAGACCGGCCACGCTTGAGTACACGGCCCGTTTTTTGTCATGCTATTTCTATTTTAAAGATTTTATCTTTTGAATTTCTTTTTTGACTTTACTTTGGGTAAATTTCCCTCCTTTATAGGTGGTGACAGCTGGGATGGTAGGAAAAAAACGGGAAAGGCAGAATAAGTGAAAACTGTCATGAAGTTTGGGATGCACCGTGGAGTTCTCTAACCAGTCTTGTTTTTATATTGTAAACTAATATTACATGTTTGCAACAGAGGCAGCCTTAATGTTTGTTTTTCTTTTTTTAACGGTTTGACTGTTTGCACTGTATCAGAAAAATGGTGTGCTATGAAAAAGTATTTGCTTCTTTTATGGATTTCAACAGGTTTAGCTCGTCTTTCTTGGTTACTAAAGAGCATCAGACAGAAATTAACTGATGCAAATGTCAGTTTAAGGTGTAAGGTTACTTTACAGCATCTCGATCTGGTTTAAGTGCACACAACGACCGAAACACTCAGAAGCCTTCCGTTTTGCTTGGGTTGAACCTGCTGCATAAACATCTGAACATTTGTTTACTTCAGGATTTTTCTTCTAGAGAGAAAAAAAAAATCATGGTTTCATCACTTCATGTCTTAAAACGGTAAAGCAGCTCCAGACCATCATACTGCCACTACCATGTTTCACCGTTTGTATGGTTCTCTTTTCTGAAAAGTTGCAGGTCTTTCCCAAAAAAAAGTTCCACTTTTGCCTCATCTGTCCATTTTGTATTTCTTCATGTTATCCAAGTGTGGGTTTTTTTTTTTGTTTTTTTTGTTTGACAGCAGTCATTTAAATGTGAGGCAGATGAAATCCATAAGCGAAACAAATACTCCTCCACAGACTGTAGATGTAAAGGAATCGTGTCACAGATGCAAGAAAGGTTTTGCATGTACCGTGTAAAAGCCTGACGCATGTCCTCTGTGCATGTCGTCCTTCTGGGTTTAACGGCTCATTCGCTGCTCGTTTCAGCTCATCAAAACAAGCTGGAGGAGATGATCAACGAGCTCGCCGTCGCCATGACGGCAGTGAAGCACGAGCAGGAGTACATGGAGGTCCGCGAGAGGATACACAGAGCGGGTAAGAACACAAACTCAAGAGCCGTTTGATCTGATGAACGCAGTAAAGGTTATCCTCACATCTTGTCTCCTGTTTATTTTTTCCTTCTACTAGTTAACGACAACACAAACAGCAGAGTGGTCCTGTGGTCCTTCTTCGAAGCCCTCGTTCTGGTGGCCATGACACTCGGACAGATTTACTACTTGAAGAGATTTTTCGAAGTGCGACGAGTGGTGTAGTTCCCTCATCCATCCCTGTGTGTCCTCCACTGTTCTTTTTTTTTTTTTTTCCCCCCCTCCAACATCAAGACAATTATTTCCACACTGAAAGACAAGACTGGCCGTTTTGAGAAAAGCCAACATGTGATTTGATCTGATGATTTTTTTTTGTTGTTGTTGCTGCTCTGTTACTTGCTTGATTCCCTTTTTAATTGTATGTTTGGAAACAAATGGCCAAAAGAGTCTGCTTGTAGATGTCGGATTCTTTAGTTCTTTTCCTTCTCTTTTTGGGTTTGCCAGTTTTTTGTCGAGGTTTGATTAAAATCTAGCTAAACGCCGGTTACTTGCCAGGAAGCATTCGCTGGCGCAAGAGGCAGAGGCTTCTGCAACCACAACACAAGATTTCAGAACACGTGTGCGGAGTCACCACAGGGGGAATGTAGGATTTCAATTGGGAACGCAGTATCTAGGAGGTGGAGGGTTGTTCCTAGGGTCAAAGTTCACCAACTCCACTCCTCATGTTTTGAAGTTTGAAGGATTCATATTGCAGCTGGTCTTTCTAAAAAAATAAATAAAAAATGAGACAACCTCTACCACTGTTATTGGATTGAAAGTGGAACATGCCAAGGGGGAACTCGGTGGAGATTTTCATGGAGGTTCGTCTCTGCTCCCCGTGTATTTAACTAAATCCAACCAGGCCACTTGTTCACACATGTAGTACGTTTTTACACAGTTTAAAACTCGACTGCAGGACGTTGAGGGTCAGATTTTAACTGAGCTGTTTGGATGACGGCTCCAAAAACAAAGTGAATGAAATCTGAAATCCATATTAAATGTTGACTGAGGGCAGGGTGGAAAGGGGGTCGGGTGGGGGTTTATACACTTAATATATTTTTGTCGGGCTTAGTTGCTTTTAGAATTCTCGTCAGGGTTTGGGTTTCACGACGATACCGTTTTCAACAATATTCCATGTTTTGTTTCTGGAGCGTGTCGAGTGTCACGCAGCCATCAGAACGCTGCGGCGTAATTCCTACGGTCACTGAACGCTGCGTGGGACGAAACATGCTTCAGTTTTGTATTAAAACAGTTTTGGCGACCTCAGCCTGCTCTGGACACAGTGTCTCCTTTTGTTTTTGTGATTGCAACAACAACTTGCTTCATGGGTCTGTACAAATGTAGGATGGCTTCCTGTGAACAAATGCCCCAGGTTTCATAATAAAGCCAATATTCTGTATGACTTTTTGTCTTTATAAAACGTCTTTTAGCAGCAAATTTCTAGGAAGAAAGGAGATTGCCTTTGTCCAGGGATGCAGCAGTCCACTTTTTTCACTCGATACTGAACCTCTGATATCTGCATTGGTGTCGGCCGATATGATCCAATACAGAAAAACGGTTCTGCAATGACAACATGTTTTGATTTTATTTATTTTTTTACATAAATGTACTGAACATTTATTTGCTGCACTAGTACAGCACACATACACAAGCTTGGTCAAACGGAAAAAAACAAGTTCATTTGTTCAGTCAATGCAATTAGGAGTATAACAACCAATGTAAAATAAACTGACAAAAACCAGTTTGACTACTTTGGTCAAACAAGTAAAAAACTGCAACAAACCTTTTAAAAGGTTCAGAAAGTGAAATTATGAATTGGAAATATAATGTAAAGTAAAACATGGTGTTGCTTAGATCACAGATCATTGAATTAGACAATAGATCTGCCCTTATCATACATGGTCACAATACCAGATCTAGAATCTTTTTCAATATTGAGACAGATACTAGTATAGGATCGGTGTAGCTCTACTCTTTTCACAACTCCTGAGACTGAATGCCTGTGTTTTTATTGGTGTTTCTTTGAGGGGGAAAAAACCTCATTAATCCAAGGTTTTCTGTTCTTTTTTATACTTATGACTTCCAGCTAAAGACGTGTTAAGATACAGAAATGTTAAGGTATGGCCCACAAAATCATGGACAGACTGTCCAGAAGACACCCTCCAAAAGGAGAGTAGGTCACAAAAGGTCATTGCTAACGATACCTAAAACATGAGGGGATAAGATTTTAATGCTACTTTCTGGAAAACTCCAAAGATCAAATTTATGCTACAAAGTTCTCTTTTTTTATTTATTTTGGCACCATTTTCCAGTTGCCATTGACAGCATGCATTGTGATTATAATGTAACTCAGGGGTGTCAAACTCCTGTCCTGCAGTTTGTAGATGTGCCACAAGTACAAAAACCGCTGGAATGAAATGGCTTAATTACCTCCTCCATGTGTAGATCAGTTCTCCAGAGTCCTGCTAATGACCTAATTATTCTATTCAGGTGTGGTGCAGCAGAGGCACATCTAAAAGTTACAGGACAGCGGCGCTCCAGAACTGGAGTTTGACACCTGTGATGTAACTGAACAGGACTGAAGGCTCATTAGCAGGTCTACATAGGATAAAGACCTTGTCCACATAAAAAGCAGCCACATCTGGACCTATGAGGGAACGTTCTCTGCTCCTGTTCCCTACCTTTGCCCCAACAACAGTCAGTGCTGTCTGTAACAAAAAACGAACACACAGCGATGAACGCAAGGCAACCGGTAAAAACCTCAGACGCAGCTACAAGTACAACATCCCACCTAACAGAAGAATAAATCAGAATTACAGTTTAATTTTCTATAAAAACACCTTGGGACGCCTGAAATCTAAAACAAAAAAATGTTGGTTTAAGGCTGATTTAGTTTTCAGCTTTTGGAAATTCAATGAACTAAACTGCTGAGTTGAACTGAAAGTGAATGGGGGAAGAAGTGACTAAGAATGAGCTGATGAAACCAGAACAATATGCTGAGTCACAATTGTCATCAGAATATCAATTTTTCAAAAATCACAAAAGCATTGGCGGATGTAGCATTCGGTTATTTTGTTATTTTATAATTTAAGACACTTGCATTTGAGCTCTTATCCAAATAACACATTGTCTGGTTCCAATGACTCACTACTGTTAACGTTAATTTCCATTGACAAAATGCTTAGGTTGACATGAAGTGATACCATTAGACAGTTCTTTGAGACGTTCAGTGCTGCTTTCACAACGTGAAAGCAAATAAACCTCTTAAGGTCATCAACATTTAAGTCTGGAATATTAATACAACATCAGCTCTTTAATGGATTGAACCTTGCGGTACCCCGCATCTGACATCTGTCCACCTTGATGAGAAGTTACCTACTGAAACAAATAAATATCTGTGCTTTATGTAAGATTCAAACCAGTTGAATACTGGACCACAGAGTCGGGCCCAACTCTCAGTCGATTCAGTAACATGTCATGATCTGCCTGTAATTCTGCAGTAGTGATTTGTCCAGATTGTTCTTCAGTGGTTTGATAACTGCTGTTTTCAAAGTCCGGGGGAAAACACCTGATGAGAGGGAAGAGTTACTACTTTAATCAGGTCATTAGCAATGACAGGCAAGACTATTTTAAGAAAATGGGTAGGAAGGAATGTAAGCTATAAAGACAGGCCTATTGACCAATCCAAATTCTTTTTGAGATATATCTGTTATTGTTGTTCATAAAACACTCATAGGTATGCCATTCACAATTACTATGGAGTAACTGGCTTATCAAATTTATATTTTTATCAACCCAGCTAGGTAGAAGTAATGGTTTGTTTTTATGCAGCAACAGAACCTGCTGATGAAACTTAGCTAATTTGACTGGATATTTTCTAACTTAAAAATTACAACACAACAACAAATTTAGACACCCTAGTTTGCTGAACAGATGATTTGGGAAAATATTCCACATGAAAGTTAAATTGTATTATTATTTTTATTTATTTATTTATTTATTTATTTTTAATTCTTAATGCAATTAATTTCTACTATTTGATTAAAGACAGTGTAACGAGTATTAAAGATACAAATGAAATTCCTGCTAAAATATTCTTCATAGTTGTCCTGTAGTGGGTGGTTTTTGGCGCCCCCTACTGGTTGCGTATAAATTAGATGAGAAACCGAGAATTCCACGCAGTCTGTTCAGCGATCTGCTGTGGTAAGTCAACAAATCCGGTTCTCTTCTGAGTGATGTTGGAGGTTTGTTCAAAGGGTAACTTGGAGGTTTGTTACAGTATGCAGATAGATAAGTTGGCGAGTAGGGAGGCTAACTGCGCCATTTGTCTTTGTCATCCACCAATTGCAGGTCATTATGTTACATTAAATGTCAGTAATTTATGTAGTCAGTTATGTTTGTCAGTTTGTCATTTATGTTAGCCAGTTTGTTTTTTTATTTGTTTCTATGACGACATGACATGGCCAGGTTTATTTTCTGCTAATCACCAGAGGGCGCTCTCAAGTAATTTAATGATTAATTTTGACTGTATTTATTTTTCTAATTTATTTTTTTTTAAAAAACAAATTGTATTCAATAGATTTTTTTTAAATTGATTTGTGTTCTGAAACCATTATATGATCACATGTCACGGAAAATATTTTGTTGGAACTCAGCTCTGCTGTGATAGATAAGTTGACCAGTAGGGAGGCTAACTGCGCCATTTGTGTTTGTCAACCACCAATTGCAGTAAATCATCTAAAATCCAACTGACTGGCCTCCGCTGTGTGCATGATGGGACGAGTAAGAGGAGCCGTCACATATGACATGTATGATAAATATCACTGGCTCAAAAGTAATTCATATATTCATTGATAACTGGTATAAAATGTTTTATGTTTATATAGTTTTTTTTTCCTAGTTTCACAATTTGAAATAGAAAATACAAATTGTTTTTATTCAGACTTCAGAAGTTTCTAGTTGTTCTGCTGAGGCAGTTACATCAATTTGTGACATCATGGTCTTCTGTGTGTGACATCATAAAGCAGCATTCTTGAATTCTAGGTAACAACCAGGAAAATATTGAACATTTAGGATATCTTATGGTCATACCACATTGCTTGTTTGTGATTTGTTTGTCCAGAAATGGCCATGGAAGAAAACAAAGAGCTAAAGACTCAACTTGCAGAGATCAAGCTTGAATACGACAAGCGGTTTAAGGAAATGGACAAGGAAATTGTCAAATTGTTTCAAGAAAACAAGGCACTGGAGCAAAAAGTGCAACAGCTGACCGAAAAGCTGAAGAAAATAGAGAAGGAAAAGGAAAGGCAGCTGGATTCAGACCAGCCACGGAGTAACATGCGTCTCTTAAAATATTTCACCATGGGCTTCGGCATAGGCCTTGCATGTGTTGCAGTACTCGAGACAGGTCTTGATGTCGAGATAGGTTTCAAGACCACTTCTTGATGGTCTTGGTCTCTGCCATTGAGGACCAGTGACGTGCGGGTCAGGGGAGGCTGTCATCATGGAAAAATATATAATAATAAAATCATTTATATTGCTATTTTCACCCTGTGGTTTGTACAATAAAGTACCTATTTTTTTACTTAGCTTAACCAATTCTGATTATTTTTTCTTCAAAATCGCTGGATTTTCACATTTTCCCATTCAAATGCTCAGAAGCGAAGCCAGTGAGGCAGCAGCGAGCTGAGCCTCACCTGGTTAACTGCCATTCTATGAGAGCATGTTGGTCCTGTCTGTGAACAGGTGTTCTGTCATACCCGTCAATCCGGCATACTTTATGGTAATGCGCATGCGCACATCGATGTTACGTTACATACTGCTTGCTCAGCAGATTTCTTATAAATCCGTCATATAAGTTGCATTTTGTGTGTTTTATTTCTCAGACGTTTACGGTAAATTTTATTTAATTAAGCTGCTATGTTAAACATATTAACATAAATGACTTTTGCTGTTTCCAATATCGTTACCATACTGTAAACAAGACATTAGCCCCGTTTAGCGTCACTATTACTACAAATACTGTTTGACTACAAATTTGGTTGTGATCTGATAAAAGCACACGAATAATGCTGAAAACTGCACGGAATACGTCCTAAAAAAAAAAAAAAAAAAAGACACACATGAATAACGCTGGATGCTTACCGAAGCTGTTAGGCAACAAGCAGAACAACACGTTCTGCTTATTAAATAAGAAAAATCTAGTTATTTCCACGCAGTGGAAATAAGAAAAAAAATGTTTTTCTTATTTAATTTTCTTTTCATTTATCGTAAACGTCTGAGAACTAAAACACACAAAATGAAACTTTTACATTTATGACGGATTTATAAGAAACGTAACATCGATGTGCGCATGCGAATTACCACAAGGTATGCTGGATTGAGGAGGTATGACAGATAGAACACCTGTTATAAAATGGCTAGAAAAACATTGAATATATGGACTGATTTTCCATAATTTAGCTTATGTATATAATGTACAGTGTTTTTTGTTACCAACTGTGTGTGTATCGTGCTTTGTGTGAGGAGCGATCAGAAACAGCAGAGAACAGACTGGAGGTGAGGCAGGCAGTTTTCTTGCCTCATCGCCTGGGGGCGCTCATGATCCCAGATATTGTGACTCCACAACTGCAGAGAAAGACACAGTGAGCTAGCCATGGAGCTAGCCATACAGTAAATAAGTAAAGTACAGCGACATAATTGTTTTCTCCTCTCTTCCGACGTCAACACTTCCGACGTCTACACTTAAACAATTTTCTAAAGTGGATTTTCAATTGAAGCAGAAGATAATAACTAAAGGAAGACCAACACCGGAGCTGAAAGTTTTGCTTCGAGACAGTTTGATGATTCTTAAACGGAGTAGAAAAGACATGCTGAGGATAGACTTGGCTTTGGATGAACCGATATTTTTGTGCAGAATTAGCGGTGCATGGATTTCATTTTTAAGTAAAGGTAAGACAAGGTAAGTCTGCGTGTAGCTTGGCGGAAAAAAGAGTGAGAAAGTGCTTTCTCGCTCTTTCCCTTTGCTGTGGATCATAGCACGAAATTAATACCTACATTTCTAAGTTTCACTGAGTTAACGCGGCTATGGATGACATGTAAAAGATTAGTCTTTTTGTCCCCCAGCGTTGTATGACTGCGCGAAATTTCCATAAGTCCAATAACATGCATGGTGTCTATGAGTCGTAAGTCAGTACCTCACCAGCAATGCACCTCACCGCTCGTCACTGTTGAGGACTCAGGATTTTAAGACCACAACTGCGGAAATATCACAAAATTGCCAGCATATTGTCCAGTTTATTTGTCTACATCTTTGTTTTCACTGGAAAAAGCAGTCTAAATTAAAGACTGTGTTTTTATCAACAGCCTGAATTAGCCAATTATTATTTCAATAGTCGAATCGTCAGGATTAATCCGATTTCTTGTTTCCGTCATGATTTGCGGTTGTAGGGGTGGTGAGGTAGATGAGGTGGACCCAGGTTGAAGTGAGAGAATTGATTATTTAATGATAAGTGATAAAATACACAATCCAAGCAGCACAGGAAAGGAGCTCAGACGCTGATAGCAGCTGGTTAATATTTCCCAGGCAGCACAGGTGAGCAATGAACTCTCACACTGGTAGCAACAGGTTGAAGACAACTGACAACAGACACAACTTGAGACAGAATAGAGAGGACCCGACAAGGAAACAAGAGACACAGGTGGGTGGGATTAAATACACAGGGGATTAATCAAGGAAACAAGACACAGTTGGGATCAATCAAGGGGTAGACATGACTCAACTGACACAGGAACCTAAATAAACACAAAAAACTCAAATCCTCACAGTTTAACCCTTGTGTTTACAAATGGGGTCCAACCGATCCCACACCCATATCACTTGTATCATTTGCCTCAGTCCTCACATGCACAAGGGTTAATTAAGCCTGATCAGATATGCATAAATTAACTTCATTGTGCAAAAACTGTAAACTGTCAGGCTCATAGATTTAAAAAAAAAGTTATTTAGTTTTTGCCATTTGTTATCTTTTTTGTTTTGATAAGACCAGCCTTATTTCTGTTTCTAATGGGATATTTGTGTGCAGAATTTTGAGGAAAGAGATTAAATCAATACAATAAGGAATAACAATAACATTACAAAATGTGGAAAAAGGAAACGTCAATATCTTTCTGGGTGAGAGGCAGGGTACACCCTGGACAGGCCGCCAGTTTGTCGCAACACAGAGACAGACAGGACACACAACCATGCACACACACACACACCTTGGGACAATTTAGAGAAACCAACCAATTAACCTGACAGTCATGTTTTTGGACTGTGGGAGGAAGCCAGAGTACCCAGAGAGAGCCCACCATGCATAGGGAGAACATGCAAACTCCATGCAAAAAGACCCCAGGCTGGGAATCGAACCCAGAACCTCCTTGCTGCAAGGCAACTGCGCCACTGTGCAGCCTACCAGGATCATAATAACCCATTATTTATCCAAATATTTTGTACACATACAACATTTTGTATTGAACTACAAAGTATTCTTCAAATAAATAAAGCCAATGCTGTACGCAGTTTCCACTAATACATATCACAAAAATAATTCTAAATGAATTGCAATACCAGTTAAAAACACTGACTGCACTGGCCCCTGTGGTAAATTTTGTGTAGAACAGTGTTTCTCAGCCCTGGTCCTCACCGCCCCTCTGCTCTGCATGTTTTAGATGTACCTCTATTCCAGAACAGCTGATTCAAATGATTGCATGACCATCAAGTACTGCAGAGGCCTGTTAATCACCCAGAGATACAATTCAGGTGTGTGGCAGAAAGGAAACACCTAAAACATGCAGGACAGGGGGGCCTGAGGACCAGGGTTGAGAAACACTGGTGTAGAATCAGCCTCTAAAGAAAACAGTAAAGACCAGTGTTGTGGTACTCGAAGTTGGTCTTGGTCTTAAGACCGGTCTTAAGACCATTTT